>NC_052349.1:16222623-16326776 GCF_009727055.1 Benincasa hispida
ATCCCCTTCCTTGCTTGTAAAGGGTATTGAAGTATTTGTCATTAAATTAAATTTGAAATGTTCAAAATTTAGAATAGGAAATTTTTTAATGTATGTTGATACATTTTAATATAAAATTTAATTTTGGACTTTATTATGAATTTTGGATATGTTCAAAATTAATAAATGAGAGAACAAATTTTGAAAGGAGTTTCAAATATTAATTTAATACAGATAAATTCATATTGAAAACTATAGGTTAAAAATTATGTGCATTGAATGCGCATTAAAACTAATAGGTAAATGAGAGAAATATTTTTAAATATGATTCAAATGGGAAATTAAATTAAATATGTGATATTTAATTGGATGATTAATTAATGAATAATTTTTTAATTTAATTAAATTGATTAAATCAAAACTTGTGAAACCCGGATTTCCACTTTTCCTACTTAAGCAAGTGATTAAAGGAATTAACTAAGTGAAAGTAAATTCTATATTAAAGAGTAGGAAAATTCTAAGTGTTTCAATAGATTGTTTAGTAGCTTTGAGTTCAGCTTTAACTAGTGAAAAATTGGTTAAGTATGAATCCAAAAAAGAACTATGCGTTGGAGGCTAGAAAGAAATGGCTTAAGTATTTGACAATGCGTTGGCCTTGTGCTAAGCGTTGATGTTGTGTCATGCGTTGGCCGTGAACATTTGAGAGGTTATTGGGCGTTGAAAGAGTTGAAGTATGGTCGAGAGGAAAGGCTATGCCGGGACATAGCCATTGCGGCAACCTATGTCTTGAGAGGTTAGCGAAGCATGCGGTAGCCTCAAGTTACGCAGACATGGGCGTTGGGCGTTGGAGTTGCGTGCTCTGATTGATCGTGTAGTAAATAAGCAGTGCTACATGATGAGGTAAACGATCGTATAGGCGGGCGCTGGACGACCGGGCTATACGATAGACAAAGTACTACACGATCAGTGTAAGCGCTAGACGATAAGTGTGAAAGCTAGGTGATAGCGTAAACGATAGCACTAGACGATAGTCGTGCTTCGCTAACGATGGACGTCAGCGCTACACGATGAGCAAGAAGCTATGCGACATCACCTATGCGATGGTGCTATGCGGCAACACTATGTGATGGTGCTATGCGGCGACACTATGCGATGGTATTATGCGGCAACACTATGTGATTTGCTAAAAATAAGCTATGGATGATGCTATATGGCGGCCTTGCTAAACAATAAGCCATGCGATGATGCTATGTGGCGGCCTTGCTAAACGATAAGCTATGCGACGATGCTATGCGCCGGCCTTGCTAAACGATGAGCTAGGCAATGAGACAAGCCATGGTGAATGCATGGTGGAATTGTCTTTCCGTTGCTAAGGTTTGTGGTAATAAGGTTTATGAGGTTGGTTGCGTTGGTTTTGAGCAAGAGACTATAGACGTTGACAAGCAACAAAGACATAGATGCGTTGGTCATAAGGGATGCGTTAGCAAGAAGCCTGGGTGATGGTAAGCTATACCATGAGGTGTTGAGTTGAGAACTAAGTTGACCCAAAGGTGGTTATGCGTTGGTGATGTGCTATGTGCCGAGGACATCCGAGGGCATGTAGGCGCATCGGACAAGGCTTGAGCAAATAGTTATGCGTTGGAAGAGTGTTGATCATAATCCTAGTTGAGCGCATAGGTCAAAGGGTAAGACATGCGGGAGAGTGTGCGGGCCAAGGATACGATGCCTTGAGTTTAGTATGACTCAAGTTATGCGTTGATGAGAAAGCCATGCGTTGATGATGGCTAACTGAGAAGAGGATATGCAGCCAAGGATGAGCCTTGCGCGAGCATCTAGCATATGCGACCAAGTTACGTCAATGGGATGCACAAGGTAAGTTGCGTTAATTGGGAATGGCACAGTCGAGGTTAGTAGGTCGCATATGGGAAAAGGTGCTAGCGGCAATGGCTTGAAGGGTGTTATGTGAAAATTAAAGAACCCAAGGGCACAAGGTGAAGTTGGATGAATGCATATGAAGTTAGATGGATGCATATAAGGGATGAACGCATATGAAGTTGGATGAACGCATAAGAAGATGGATGGACGCATATGAAGTTGTGATGAACGCATATGAGATTGGATGGACGCATTCAAGGTCGTCATCCTGACATGTGGCTTGTTAGGAAGCAAATCTTAGGCGTTAAGTAAATTGAGGTGGAAGCATAAGAAGACATGCAATTTGAGGGCTATGCGTTGGTAAGAGGGAGGAAGACACCTTGGATTGCAATGACGTGAAGATTGTATTAATACGTGTAAGGAAAAGGACACTTGGACATTAAATAGGGCAAGGACTTCCGATGAATAACTTGAATTCTCTTCAAAGGACATTAGAAGAGTGTATGAGGATTGAGTGGAACGAAACTATGCGTTGATGGAAGAACACATGTGTTGGTAGCAAAAACCATGCGTGGGGCATGAAGTTCCAAGAGGAAGAGATGTTGTCGACAGCGAAGGTCTGGAAGTAGCATCAACTTGGGATGAAGATTTCTCCCAGAATACTCGTGCGTTTGGAGTGATTGCAAAGTCATCTGAAAGCTCTGAGAAGTCTATTTTAGGGTAGGCTTCCGGAGAAGAAGCTCCGGAACTCGAGCTGGAGAATGAAGAAAAGATAGAAGGGTCGAGCTATCAGGTTAAGCTTGGGCCAGCTTTGATTTTTTTATGATTCCGGCCAAATCACGAGGAGTTCTGAGCCATACTTGGCATTCAGGTATCCACTTCAAAGAAAACCTGTCTAACTACCTATCGGCGGTAATTCTTTTTTATTCATTGACAGACTTGATTATCAATCAATTTGACAATAACGAAAAAATGACTATTAATCCGATTTCCTCGCACTAAAGTACTATTGCTCCGCTCCGCGCTATATCAATCTATTACTTCTATTACTCACAATCTTTGTTTTGTAGAATATTGACAATTCGAATAAAAAATCTACATAGAAAGGTTTGGAAGAAATTAAAAATCAAAAATTGAAAATATAGCTGCCTATTCTTAAATTAAAGTATGGATACTATGGTAAATCTTAACTGATAATTGAATATGGAATTAGGTTAAACAAAGGGAAATCAAGGAAACCCTAAGATTCGCGAAAGAAAAGTGTCCTAACTAACCAAGGTGATGGTTTACATTCCACTGGTTATAAGAATTATTGATTCTCCCACCCTCACATCCGCGCAACCTCACACTATTTAAATTCTCCCCTGCCCGATCACACGTACATCCACTCCTCTCTTAACCCCACCATGTCTCACGTCACCCTACCTCCAAACGGCAAGACCCGCAACGCCAGGGGAAAACGAAGTATAGTATATAAGTAATATATATATTAATATTATATATAATAAATATAAATATAAGGTTTTATTTGTAATATTGGCACGATCGGAGAATATGTTTTGCCTGGATTTAATTGTTGTTGTATTGTTGTCACAATACGTGTATATTTGCATTAGAAAATGGGATTCATACCCGGAGATATTGTTAGCGTGCTTGGTGAGACGCTTGGCTGGGATTGTCAGTATACCCAAACATGGCTAACAAGAAATGTCGACATGTGCACAATCGAAGGGTTATGGGGTATTGAGCTTGTGTCCACGTTGGTCATCACGGGTCATTTGGGAGAATACCTAGGAAAAATACATAATCATGCCAGGGTTGTCCAGTTGACTGGTTGGGGAGATTACATTTTGCCATGTGATTATTGTTGATTGTGAAATTGCTTTCTCAAAGATGAATTTCTAAAATCAAACTTTTGTTTATTTAAAACTGCCACTCATTAAGCTTTGTAGCTCACGTTTTCCATGTTTTATATCTCCCCCCCTCCCCCTAGATAGCGGAAGGTGAGGAGTTCCAGGGTGCTGCTAAGGTCATGGTCTACCACAAGCCATAGTTACGCTTCTTGAGGGTTTAAAGAATGGTTTTTATAAACATTGTAATTAAGTCTTAGAGTTGTATGGATATTACATTGTTGTAATATAAAATGGGCTTACTTAATCAGTTGTTAATATCTCCCTCACTTAAAGTTTATTGAGTGTAGTAAAAAGGTTCAGTTGGACAGTAGGTATCACAAAAGGATAGTATCTGCGGACCCTCACACCTCTCCTCGGGCTTAGGAGTGCGGACTCGGGGCAAGGTGTGACAATACTATAGGTTAAATTTAATGTACATAAAATGCACATTCAAAATATAGGTTATATAAGAAGAAATCATTTAAATATGATTTGAATGATCATTTTAATTAATTATGATTGAATTAATAAATTTATTTAATTAAATTAAATTTTATTTTATATAAATTAAACAAATAAACTCCCCATTATAGGGAAGTCACGAGGAAACGTGGGATCAATCCTATGTTCTTCTCTCTTTCACCATTCCTCTCTCTTTAACAAGAGGGTTTTGTTCTGCAGAGGCAGAAAAGGCTCTCAAGCTCTCTGTGTGCATTTTCTTAGAAAAGAAAAAAAAATCGTTTTGCGATATTCTCAAATCCCAAAAGAGAGAATCTCACAATTCTCCATAATCTCAATTCCCTGCAAGAATAGGGAGGTTTCCAAGTGGTGTCCAATCCCAATTTAACAAAAAGTTTCTACATAATTATCAAAAAGTTTGCAAGGTAGAGTTTCTTTCCCTGTATAATTAGTCCTTTTGGGAATTGCATGTTTAATCGATATTATCTTTTATTCAATGCAAAATTATTTTGATTTTAAATGACAATTTAAAAAAAAATGGTTCTATGTTATGCTTCGACTGTGCCTTAGGGTTTTCATTCCTTTAGTTGATACCCTAAATCTTGTGGGTTTCATAGTTTGTAAATTAATTGTACATGAATTATTTATTTAATAAAATAAATATTATTTTATTTGACATTTCGTTTCTATTAATTCAAATCCAATAAACTAAGATCCAAGGTTATTTAATGTAACTTAAACATGTATGTGGTTGACATAAAAGTGGATCATGTTTAAGTCATAACTGAATGGTCTATAGTATATGGATAAAGATGGATACCTTATCCTAGTGACACTACAGATATGACTCACTTTATAATTGTTATAATTGTTGAAAAGTGTTACAAATGATCTGATCCTGATCGTTTATGTGAAGACATGTGAGTGGAGGTATCCTATACAAGGAGTTTGTATAAGATCAAACCACGAAATGATTAATCTCTCTTTATAACATTGTTACTTGAAGAGACTTACATTTCACTGGGATGATCATAGGTACCTTGACCTTAATCCTGAGTGAATTGTGAACTCTTGCCTTTAAGGGCGATCCTTTTGATTTGTATGGGTGAGAGTGGGCAGATTCACCGACTCAATATGCGTACTATTTTGAGGATTCATCTGAGTAGAGAGCTGGGAACACAGCCACACAAGATGGAATTCGCTTCTTCCTAGCCATAGGGTAAGTAGATGAATTGCTCCCTCAAGGACTGATTTCGGGTTTTGAATAATGAGGCACTTCATCCTCTCACTAGCCATAGAGAGGTCTAGTTTATAGTTAGACTATAACTAATTATTCATTTGAGGGATCAGTGGTACTTAAGAAATTAGATGTAACTGCAGGGGTAAAACTATAATTTGATCCAACTGTAGTTACGAGCAATTTGTGAAGGGTCAACTTACTGTTGATTGGTTATATTATGGACACAAAAAATATATTACAATGTAAGAGTGAAGTTGTTGGTCTTTAATGGAGTGACCGGCAGTTAATGGATGTTGATTAATTTAATTAAAGAATTAAATTAATTAATCTTATATCATTGGAGCTAAGGTCTCATTGCTAGTTCAATAAGGATTAAATAAGAATTAATTAATTTTGGATTAATCTGAATTGTACAAATTAATTAAATCAAATTAATTGTATGAGATGCAATTAATATAATGTATATAGATACATCATAATATAAAAAGTTTGATGAGAGAGATAAATATTTGATTATGATTCAAATATCAATTATATGAATGAGATTCATATTAAAACTATAAGTTAAAATTAGTATGAATATGATTCATATTAAAACTATATGTCATGTGAAAAAATGTAATTTTAGATTATAGTATATATGATATAATATAAACTACAGGTTATATTATGTGTGATATAATATAAATTTTGATTTAGTTATATTAATTTTAATATAATTAAATATAGAATAACTCCCTTGTGAGTTATTCTACGTGATAAAGGGAGTTATTTTGAATAATTCTTCTTGTTCTCTCATAACATAGAATACAAAAAGTTTTGAGTAGAGATATATGTGATATTTACAATGGGTGAACTCTCTGTAATTCTTTTTCCTCTCCCAAGAACTCCCTCAAGAAAAACAAAATTTTTCCTCACCAAAATTCTTAGACGAGCCAACAACTCTATCTTGATTGCTTCCCTTGAGAATAGTAAGGAAGGCTTTGGTGGTAGTGTCCAAGAGAATTTTTGTATGTCGTTGTGTTTGTGGTGGAAGAGTTCGCGACGTGATGGAAGTGTTCGTTGTGACATCCCGAATTTTTGGGTTTTAAAATTAATTATCTCGAACTATTTGGAATTATATTCAATTTTTGGAATTCGACATTTGAATTAAATATGATAAGATATCTAAGTTTATATTTAGTGATTTGGATTTGTGGATTATTTTTGTAGGAGATTGAGAGGTTAAGGGGAAAAAGAAAATGATATATACACACACACACACACAACAATATATATAATATATATATTATATAATATATATATATATATATAATTATATAATATATATTTATTTATTTTTTAGGTTAAAAAGAATAAATAAAAGAAATTTAGTTTTTCCTCTTGTCTACACTTGCAGCATGAGTCCCCCCCCCGCCAAATCCATTAACTTTTTCTTCTCTTCCATTTGCAATCGTGTGCATCCCTCAGCCCCCAAATTCGCCGCCCACACAAGAAGCTCCAAATATGTCATCCCGCTACGCTTCAACCACGTCAGTCGCGGGTTTTCTTAGTTGTGACCCAACACCGCTCGTTCTGCCGGAGTTTCAGATTGCGCCGTGATCCAGCCGCAGCCCACCTGATTTCCAGCCACGACCTCCAGTCACCTCACTCGCCTGCTAGCACTGCCGCTGGAGTCTTGCTGCCAGATCTGAAGTCATATCGCTGTCCACAGTCGTCCGTGGCTACTGTTCAGCGTCGTCGCTCGTGTGGGTTTTCGTGGGGTTATCTGTTTGCTTCAACGCCCGCTGTTTGGTCCGCCACACTCATCCACCATCGGTCGTTGGTCACTGCCATTGAGTCATCGCTTTACATTGCCATATTTCTAAAGTTCGATGGGTTCTGGTAAGTTGATGAGATTTTGTTGGGTTGTTTCCAATCTACTAGTATGTGGTTAGTTTAATTGAGTTTCAAGTATGGTCATGGCAGGTTGGTCTAATTTCAGTTTTCTCACGCCACCTTGATCATAGATTTAATGTTCTGGAATAATTCAAAGAATTTTGAAGAAATTTCTATCAAGGTTGGGTCTACAATTGGTGAGATTTGTTGGGTTCTTATTTAATGGTAGATTACCCATTAAGCTTTGCGCTAGTTTAAGTTTGTTACTCACAATGCTTGTGTTAGATTGGAGCTTTAAAGGGCTTTGAGGCACTGTTTAGAAGCTATTGGGTTTTTGTAGGTTATCTTTCGTTTAATTGTTGGGAATTTAGTCATTGTCTTACTGGTGTGTGCATAGGCTGGACTACTCGATGGACGTCATTGAGAGGAATTTTGATTTGATCTTGTTTTTACCTCCATTTAGGCAAGTGGTTTTAGGATAGTTGAGGTAATATGTGTTGGAAATTTATATTTTATGGGATGAAACTGATTATGGTTTATATTTTAGGCTTTGGATTAAGAAGTTTGATAAACAAAGGGACGAAATTGTTTGGATTTACTCTAAGGTAAGTGATTTACTATTGGTTCGGTCTCGAACCCAAGTTGATGTTAATATTGTGATTGCGCTGAAAGCATGATTCTCTTTTGATGGGTTGAATTGCTATGACTTGCTATGGTTGGACTGTTGAGGTGTTCTGGAAACTTGTGTTTATGTTACGGGAAATATGATATTATGTGAATGATTTGCTATGTTTGAATGATCGATGGACTATTGAAAGTGTTCTGTAAACTCTTGAGTGAGTATGTTCTGAGATTATGATTACATGTTTATGATTATTTAGACTGATGGTGTCTCTTAGCATTCCTAACGAGTTGTGTACATCCCCTGTGTATGTTTTGGCGTTCTTATGGGATCTCCACCTATATTTATGATTTTTTTTTTGTGACTCTTTGGAGCCACTACCTATGAAAGCATGCTTTCGGGTTCGCCCCTTATGCCCATGCTTGTGCCTATGCCGAGATGCACACATTTTTCTTGTTAGAAAGACTAACATGTACACTTAGGGGCCCAGTAGTGGGTTGCTTATTGAGTATTTATATACTCAATCTTTTCTCTACATGTTTTTTTCCAGGTAGAGGTAAAGATAGACCGGCGAATGACAAGAGAAATCCATGACAAAGCCATTGGCACTTGACATCGCTTCCACTCATGATTTTCTCAAAGTGTTACGTTTTGTTTTAGTCAAATATTTAAATTATTTGATTGTTTTAGACAGTTATTTATTTAATTTATTTCGAAGTGGATTAGGGGTATTGATGACATGCAGAAATGCATATGATCTTAGGCCTTTTATTTAGAATTATGAGGATGTTAAGCATGATATGCGGCAATTATGTTAGGAATTCATAAGAAATTGAGCTTGCGGCGTTCAACATTAAGAATCTCAACTAACCCGTTATTATGCATTCAATTGTCTATTTTTGTAGCTAACGCAAGAAGTGGACGCAAACTCGGAAACCAGACTACCGCATGCGGAGAAACTCTCCATCGCAAAGGCGAATGCGTTCGATCAACACATGGGTGTTGCGGTAATCAGTCGCTTGCGTCCAGCGCATAGGAGTTGCGCTCGTTAAGCAATTGTGGTCATCGTGTAGAAGTTGCAGTAATAAGCGAATGCGGTCACTGCATGATGGCGGCTACAGGTAATGCATGATAAAGGGATCAACGTAAGGTTGGTGGAATGAACGCATCAACTCATCTACCTCAGGGAAATCAAAAGATGATGTTAATATTTCATCTACCATGCCGTTAGCAGCAGAGATTCAGAAAGGACTAAACGCATCGTGAATATCAGAATCAGAGTAGTCCATTAATGCTGTCGGCGATCCAAGTTCTATATAAAGAAGCCGATGAGCAGAATTCCAACTTATCCAAGATTTTCGTCAGAGGTTCGCCTAGGGCGAATGCTTGTGATCCAGACAAATGCATGAGAAGAAGCTTGAGAGTTTTTCACCTCCTTCATCCATTCCAAGTGATGACCGGAGCCTTCGACCAGAGCTAGATCTCGAGAGAGTCAGCTCCACCACCCTTCCATGGACCACCGGTAGCCTTGATGCACATATGCTGGAAGCAAGTCATTGCTTCCAGCTGGTCTTTTCATTTTCTCTTCTTTTCTTATATTGTATTGTATTACATTTTGTGATTAAGGAATTAATACATGATGTGTTTAATGCATTTCTGTGTTTCCTTCGATTCCATCTTTATCTTTCTTTACTTAGCATCCATAACTTCATTGAATCACTTAGTGAGATTGTTAGAGTATCACACACTTAGTCATATGGATTAGGGATATGAAGCATGTAGCAAACCATCGAGAGGTGTGCATTGCGTGAATGTGTGAGTAAACCTTATTTGCTTAGTGTGAACCTAACGCAGCACTTATCTATGAGTAAAGTTAGCAACAACTAACTGCCCGGGAGGGTAAGTGGTTGGTCACATTAAACATTGTAAGCTATTGTCCACTAGAAATAGGAATAATCTTAGGTCAGCCAAGTTATGCGGTTACCTTGTCTTATGAGCGCATCATTCATCATTTAGGCATACTTGAGAGAGTAGTCTAAAAACCAAAGCTAAGACTTGAGAGAGCGGATTGGAACGCATAAGCAAGAATGAGGAACTTAGAAATAAGCTCCGTTTGCTATCACACAGCGTATGCACTCTACGAAGAGGATATTGTATGCATCCAAAAAGTAGGATACGATGGCATGCGGCCATCATGCTCATGCGACGAGAGCACATGAGTGGATTATAGAGGTTTAGGCAGGCATAAGCTTCCCGGCACTATCGCAGATACATCGCATACATCATAGAGTTAGGCTCAAGTGTGTGTAGCATGATAGCATGGTTTGCATTGACTAAGGTTGCCCCTGCGGTTACTCTTAAGGGTTGCAATGAAGACATCTCCGCATTTTATTTATTTTCCCATTCACTTGTTTCATGTCAACAGTTGTCGTGTCTCTACCTCTCATTCATATTCTTATTGCATTATATGTTAGTTAGGAGTAGTGTTAGCATAGAAACCCCATCCACAATTCTTTTATTCAACCGCCGCATGCAGATTACCGCATTCCTTTAACTACAAGTCCCTGAGTTCGACCTTGGATCACTCGAGAAATTTGTGTTTGCATTATACTTGGCGTGTGCGCAAGAAAACTTGTGACAGGACGTCTGGTCATCGCATACATTTGTTAACGCATAGTCATTCCAACGCATGATCATCGACACATGACAACACATACTTTAAGAACATGCATCGCATATTGCGTCTACGGAGTTTCAGTTGTTGAATAATTGACATCTAATTTTGAGTCATCAGGTACCACGAACAGTTTTTTTTATTTTATTTTGTTATTTTAAAACTTTATTTAATGAAAAAGATTTATTTCTTTTATTGAATTTATCTTCTAGAAATATGTTTTCATGCTTATGCATAAATGTAGTGGCGTCCTTGAAGTATATTAGAAAGTTGGGTCGTTACAGTTAGTGTCAGAGCTTAAGTTTTTTGGTTCTCTAGACTGACTTACATTGTAAGTCCAGAATATTCCTTATGGCCCAGCATTGGATTCCTTGTCATCGTGGTACGCCCGATCAGTAAAAATATTACAAAAAGTTTTATATGAAAGTATTTGTTTAATTTAATAGCACATGTTCTACTTCTTATTTAATGCCTTTATGGAAGTTAGTATGAGGTGGTTAATCAGTTATGATTTGATAAGAAATCGATGGATGTTAAAAGTCACTTGATACTATTTTATCTTATGAAAAGACTGCTGAGAAAGAATAGATATTCCAGTTCAGAGATCTTAAGGTTTGATAAAACTATGTGATGTGACAATATGAGAGGAAGTATATGTTTAAGCTATTGAATAAGTTGTCTTACGAGATGATTTTAAGGAACAGTGTTATGTTTCGCAATGGTAATGAAGAAGCTCGTTTTACAAAGAACGTTTGAGCGAAAGAAGATCGTCCAAATCTCATTTCGATTGAAACAAACTTTTACAGTCAACAATACAAATTATGCGTCAAAACATATATTACAACATGCTTTTGCATAATAAACAAGGGTTTAGAGATTATACCTTTGAAGAACTCTTCTTCAAGTAAACCCCTCGAATTAATTTGAATGCCTCGAACAGCAACGAACTCTCCTCAATCAAACAACAACCAGAACACGAACTAAAGGGAAGGACACTACCAATTAGTTACCTTGTTATTCTCGGTGTGAGAACCCTAAAGTGGTTGGCTCTGACTATTTTGGTTAAGAGGGAGTTTAAAAGTTGGAGGAGGAAGACGATTGAATGAGGAAAAACTTTATCGCCTAGATAAATCTTCAATTGTGTAGTAAATTGAGTCTACCGCATAGGCTCTCAACCAATTGTGTAGAAAGTTCACAATTTGTGTAACTCTTCTTACTGGAATAATAAAATCATATTTCATTTATTCCGTTTTACCATAAAAACCAATTAACTTCCCACTAAGGTAGTTAGAGAGAAAACGGGAATTAATTATCAAATAATTAATAATTACAAATAAATATGATAACCAACTTATTATATATATTTATAACCTATAGTTTTAATATTGCATCATATACAATATAAACTATAGTTCTTTTTCTCTATTTTATGATTTTTAATATAAATCATATATATATGAAATTTAACAACTATAAATCTTATTCATAGAAAATATATTTAAATCATATTCAAATATTTGTTGCTCCAATCAAACTATAATGTATCAAATACATTATGTCAATTATATCATATATAATTAAATTTCCTCTTATTAATTTGAACATTTCAAATTAACCCAAAAACTGATTCTCAACTAAATCCTTTTGAGCTACTAAGGGAACCTTATGGACCCGTAGCTTGAAACTCTAATCGTACGTGAATAAATAATTAAACTCTTTAATTACTTTATCCACCATCCGTTAACTTTCGGGCACTTCATTAAAGACCAACAGCTGCACTCTTTGCACTACAGAGTGTCCATTGGATATAACCAATCAATAGTACGATGACCCTTCACAAATTGCTCGTAAGTACAAATGGGCCAAATTACTAGTTTGCCCCTGTAGTTACATCTAACTCCTTAAGTACCACTGATCCCTCTCATAAACAATAGATCATAGTCTCACTATGACTAAACCTCTCTCTGGCCAAGAGAAGGTGTGGCGTCAGATTGTTCAAGACTCGAAATCAGCCCTTAAGGGAGCAATTTATCTACTTACCTCTTCTTCGGGGAATGAGTGAATTCCATTATGTAGTTGAATTACAGTTCCCCAATCAGAGGAATTCCCAAAATATCTGGCTTGTTGAATCGGCGATTTGGCCACTCTCACCCATACAAATCAAAGGACCGCCCTCATAAGCAGGAGTTCACAACTCACTAAGGATAGAGGTCATGTTACCTATGGTCATCCTAATGAAATGAAAATCTCTATTATGAATGGTGTTATATAACGAGACTAAGCATTTCGTGGTCCAGTCTTATAAAAGCTCATTTGTATAGAATATCCCTACTCGCATGTCTAATACATGGATGATCAAGATCAGATCATTTATAGCGCTTTACAATATTTGTAACATCTACAAAGCGGGCCATACTCGTAGAGTCACTAGGATAAGGTACCTAGTCTTATCCATATACTACAGACTATTTAGGTTATCACTTAAACATGATTCACATGTATGTCTCCACATACATGTTTAAGTTATAACGATAACCTTGGATGTTAGTTTATTGGTTTGCGGTTAATGCAACTAAAATATCATATATTTCATAGACCAAGTGAATAAAATATCAAATATTATTAATCAAAAAAATATTTGTTCATACAAGATTTACAAACTATAGGATCCTACGAGATTTAGGGCATCAACCCAATAGGTAGAGGGTGGTGATGTTACAACAAATTTTTCACAAGGCACGTACATAGTTATAAGATCAAAGTTGCTTTAAGGATAAGAGAAGAATAAGAGACTACTTTTTTTTTTATTATTATTAAAGGTTGCTACATATTAAAGTCATATACCTTAAGAAGAATTTTGAACGGATCAAAAAGTCATAATCACTGTAGTGGTATTAGGGTTTGGTGGATTAAGTAAGCTGTTGACTTGTGCTTCTTCATGTAACGTGCCTAAAAAGAAAAAAATCCTAACAGGTATATAGGTGATAATATGAAGAACTCCTTATAGGACTTTGATAAGATGATTTTGGCAAGGAAGCCAAGATGGCTAGAAATAAAGTTGGCTTAAAGTAGGGAAAATCAAGTTGTTGGATTGAACTATTGGTTTCAAGGTACTTTGATTTTGTCTCATATACTGTTGTGATGAAAAACTAAGTTTAATTAACTATGTCAAGAGAAAAGAAAAGTATTTGGAGTTTTAAGGCAATGTCAACTTGTGACGAAAATAAAAGTAATAAGGAAATACTTTATTATTTTGGATAAGGAAAAAAAAAAAGAAATTAATGTGTTCAAGACTCCCCAGTACTGGAGTATGGTTTGGATTTTAAGACATGAATTGAGTGGTTACCAAGTGTAGGCTTTGGTGTAAAAGAATAATCTCTCGATACCATTTGAGACTTGGTTGAAACAATAGCTTGCTTAGGTTGTGGTTGTAGAACTTAGTGTTAGCCTGAAAACCTATTCTCAAAATAAAAGGTTAAACGGAGACAATCAAGCAATGGTAGAGTTCTCCATAAGCTTCTTCAAATTATAATGAAGTCGGAGAAAATAATGTTTTATGTGAAGATGTTTAGTAGCTATAGTTGCCAGAAACTACGAAAATGAAAGAGGTAAGGCATTGTTAAAGAAAGGGCAAATCATTGAAAGATATTAGCAAGTTCTAGAGATTTTGATTGGGGGCATGGATATATTAGGACAAGGAATCAATAAAGTTATCAATTTGATTTGAAGGTGAAAATAATCTAGCTTCAAGTAAGGAACATGTTATACAAGTGTTAAGGTTAATAAAGTCATCAATTAGATCTTCCAAGATCACCATTGGCATAATAGATAGACTTGTTAATAAAATTGAATTGATAGCAGGAAGTTGCTACAAATGGGATGAAGTAGCTCAGATCACGGAAATATCAACTATTAAGTAAATTTTTTCATATGCCCTAATGTTTCACCTTGGAGCACACTAGTTTTGTTTGTTAAGGAAGAGAGATGAAATTTCTGCGTGTATGTGTCAATTATTAAGAGTTGATTGTGGTTGCATAGTCAGGTCGCAAAGGAATGTTAGGGCTGTTAGGTATCGAATTTGAATTTTGAAATATCGGTTGGGGCACTACAGATTGTATGCTTTCTTTTGCATGGACAATGAGTTTACCAACTCTATGAAAATAAATATTCTTGAGGTGGATGTGTGAATCAGGAAGGTTCTTTGCTTAAAAGCTATATTCATGGATCATATACAGTTATTATGAGGTTATGAGGATGTATTTTTTTATGGACTGATGCATTATGGTGTCCAAGGACTTCAGGAATCTCATTATGAAAGTGATTTTCAGACTCATTCATAGCGAGGTTTAAATAGTTATATGCGATTGTTTTAAGACTAAATAGTAGCATGAGGATTGGCGAGTAAGCTTTATAGCCCTTGGTAGTAGAAGGCTTTATGCTAAAACTCTAATGAGTATGAGACTTAATTGGACAAATTTGTTTCTCATACATAGTTGTCGCTCCCAATATAGAAGCAATTTCCAGTTGATCAAACTTTCTTTGCTATTTATCTTAAGATTATGTCGTATCTAGTATGGTCTCTGCATTGAAATTTTCAAGAGTGGGGACTCTCACCTGCATTTGATGGAGTTTACATATAATAACAACTATCAGGCTATTATTGGTACGTTGCCATTTGAAGCCTTAAATGGAAAGAGTTGTAGATCTCTCGTTTGTTAGGGAGAGGTCAGTGAGCAAATTTTGTTGGGAATTGAGCTAGTATGTATTAGAAGCGAAGCAATGCAGAAAATTAGAGCGCAAATATAGACAACTTAGAGTAGACAAAAAAGTTACATCGACATTAGGCATAAAGACTTGGATTTGAGAGGGGTGATAAAGTGTTTCTGGAAGTAGTACTTATGAAGGGTGTTTTAGGATTAGAAAGAAAAGGGAGCTAAGCCTATGTTTTCATTGAGTCAGTTGAAATATTAGAGCAACTGGACTTTATCGTATGTCGTTTAGTGTCACTTTTTACAGTTTACAATGTTTTCTATATGTTTCTATGTCAAGGAGGTACATGCTAGATTAATTCCATGTATGAGTCGAAGCCTAAGAAAAATTCTTGCTAAATAAGCCAAGACTTTGCATAATAGGGAGACAGCGCTAGTAAAGTTTTCTGTAGAATCATCAATCTAAAGAAGTAATTTGAGAATGTGAGAACGAGATGAGAACAAAGTATCCAGAGCCTTTTCAAGATTTGAACTTTCAAGGACGAAAGTTCTTAAGGAGGGAAGAATGTGACATCTCGAATTTTTTGGTTTTGAAATTAATTGTCTCAAACTATTTGGAATTATATTTTCAATTTTTAGAGTTCGACATTGAATTAAATTTGATAGGATAATTAAGTTTATATTTAGTGATTTGGATTTGTGAATTATTTTTGTGGGAGATTGAGAGGTTAAAGGGGAAAAGGAAAAAAAATATATACGTATATGCATATTGGGTGTTGACTGGTCAAATTAGGGTTTGACTTGATCTTAATATATATATAAAGAGAGAGATTTAAGATTAAAATGAATAAATAAAAGAAATTTAGTTTTTCCTTCTTCAACATGGCTACAGCCGTGAGTCTCTCGCCCCCCCCCCCCCCCCCCCCCCCCCCCCCCCCCCCCCAATCCACAACTTTTTCTTTTCTTCCATTCGAAATCGTGCACAGCTCTCAACCTGCATATCCACCGCCCACACAAGAAGCTACAAATCTGTCATCTTGCACCACTCTAACCACGTCAGTAGTGGGTTCTCTCAGTTATGACCCACCATCGCTCGTTCTAGTCGAAATTTCAGATCGCGTCGTGATCCAGCTGCAACCCACCTGATTTCTAGCCACGATCTCCAACCGCCTCACTCGCCTGCTAGCACCCCGCTCGAGTCTAGCTGTCAGATCTGAAGTCGCGCCGCTGTCCAAGTTTTCCGTAGCTAATGCTCAGCGTCGCCATTCATGTGGGTTTTCGTGGGGCCGTCCGTTCGCTTCAACATCCATTGTTTGGTCTGCCGCACTCATCCATCGCCGATTGTTGTCACTGCCACTGAGTCATTACTTTACATTGCCATATTTTTAGAGTTCAATGGTTTTTGTGAGTTGATGAGATTTCGTTGGGTTTGTTTCAATCTACTAGTATGTGGTTAGTTTAATTGAGTTTCAAGTGTGGCCATGGAAAGTTGGTCTAATTTTAGTTCTCTCACGCCGCCTTGATCATAGATTTAATGTTCTGAAATAATTCGAAGAATTTTGAAGAAATTTCCAGCAAGGTTGGGTCTACAATCGGTGAGTTTTGTTGGGTTCTTGTTTAATGGTAGATTACCCATTAAGCTTTGCACTGGTTTAAGTTTGTTACTCACAATGCTTGTGTCAGATTGAAGCTTTAAAGGACTTTGGGGCACTGTTCAGAAGCCATTGGGTTTTTGTAGGTTATCTTAAGTTTAATTGTTGGGAATATAGTCATTGTCTTACTGGTGATTTGTGCATAAGCTGGACTACTTGGTGGACGTCTTTGAGTGAAATTTTGGATTGATCTTTTTTTTACTTCCATTTGGGTAAGTGGTTTAAGGATAGTTGAGATAAAATGCGTTGGAAATTTATGCTTTATAGGATGAAACTAATTATGGTTTATGTCTTAGGCTTTGGATTAAGAAGTTTGATAAACAAAGGGACAAAATCGTTTGGATTTACTCTAAGGTAAGTGATTTACTACTGGTTCGCTCTCGAACTCAAGTTGATGTTAAGACTGTGATTGCATTGAAAATGTGATTCTATTTTGATGGGTTGAATTGCTATTACTTACTATGGTTGAACTATTGAAGGCGTTCTGGAAACTTGTGTTTATGTTATAAGAAATATGATATTATGTGAATGATTAGCTACGTTTGAATGATGGATGGATTGTTGAGACTGTTCTGGAAACTCTTGAGTGAGTATGTTCTAAGATTATGATTAGATGTTTATGACTATGTTAGAATGATGGTGACTGTTAGCATTCCTAACGAGGTTTGTACATCCACTATGTATGTTTTGGCGTCCTTATGGGATCGCCACCTATATTTATGATTTTTTTTGTGACTTTTCGGAGCCACTACTTATGAAAGCGTGCCTTTGGGTTCGCCCTTTATGCCTATGCGGGATGCACACATTTGTCTTGTTAGGAAGACTAACTTGTACACCTGGTGGGCCCAGTAGTGGGTCGTTTACTGAGTATTTTTATACTCAATCTTTTCTCTACATGTTTTTTCTTCAGGTAGAGGTAAAGATAGACCGACGAATGACAAGAGGAATCCGTGACAGAGCCATTGGGAATTGACATCGCTTCCGCATATGATTTTCTCAAAGTATTATGTTTAATTTTAGTCAAATATTTAAATTATTCGATTGTTTTAGTCAGTTATTTTTTTAAATTTATTTTGAAGTGGATTAGGGGTACCCGAACAATGTTTTTATTTTGTTTTATTATTTTAGAGCTTTATTTAATGAAAGAGTTTTATTTCTTTTTTTGGATTTTTCTTCTAGAAATATTTTTTCAAGCTTATGCATGCATGTAGTGGCATCCTTGAAGTATATTAGAAAGTTGGGTTGTTACGTTCGTGATCTTCGAAGAGGAGTACATGAAGAACAATTTTCTTCAAGGGTAAGTTTCTTGTCTTCTTCTTTTTGTTTATTTTGACAACATGCTTAGAATTATGTTTATCTTTATTTTGTAATTTCTCTATTTTGAGTTTCTTTCCAAAATGAATTCACTGACACAAAGGCGATCACTCGCTTCCGCTGAGTATTCAAATCCTTTAGCTTTCATGGTCTAATTATAAGTTCTCATGCCTTTATCCTCTTAGGATTAGGTTTCATAATCTATCTAGGAGGCTTTTTAAGTCTTTTAAATCGATGAAGTGAGCAAGATAACTTTTGGGATGATTTGTCGCGCTCAGCCTTTTCCTAGGTCGAGGAGCTTGGAATGGACTCTAACCCATTCCTTCCTCTTTCATTGGTCCATGCAGTCCAATGGGATAGTTCCATAGTCGATTCATCAAGTTTGGCCTCGGCCGCTCGGAATGGGCTCTGGCCTATTCCATCTTCTTTTCCTAAACCTCCTCTTGGACCTTATGTATTATTTTAGGTCCTAGCTATCCTTCTTGGATTGATTTAATGTCGTTTGGTATTTTGCTAGGGTTAGTCTTGGCCAAATCTCAATTGAACACTTTATCTTAGCTATATTATAGGACTAAGGCGATCCCTTGGGTCGAAGCATGTGTAAGGCAAGTCCTATTAGGTATTTTGTGAGGTTTGGCCTCGATCTAATATCTTGGCGTTGGCCCAGGCCTAATATCCTGGCTTGGACTTTAGTCGAAGTCAACCCCCTCTTCTAGGCACATTTTGATCCTAAGTTATCACTTTTGGGCCAAATCTTGCTATCTTCTTGACTATATTGTTTCTATTGTTTACTCAATACTGAGTATGCCATCTGATCAAAAGTCACTCATAATAAAAATTAAGGTGACAATTAATTTGTCAAAATTATAAGACTTACGTAATAAAATTGGCGATTATACAGAAGGTCGTTATTAATATCTAAATAAACGCTAAGAAATTGAGCTGCATTATAGAAGATGTCTCTTTAACTTTCCACTCATTTTTTCTCAAAAAGAAAAAAGTATTAAACTTTCTAATTTATTTATAAGAATACATATAATCCTTCGAAAGTTTCAATAACACTCTTAAACTAAAAAGAGGGGAAAAAAAGTTTAAAGAAACACCGTTACTGTTAATATATTAATAGACTGCTAGTTTGTCATTCTAAAAATACCAATAAACTTTAAACTTCTTAACTAATATATTTTAAAAGTTGCATTAAATACAAAAATAGTCGACAAATAAATATCATCTTCATCATAGGGAACCTTCTTAACTAATCACAACAAAATATACTGATTTGAACTGTAAGAAGAATCAACAAAGTCTCTATGGCTACAAAATCGGTCACATGTTTCCTCCTCTTTTTTCCTCCTATTAGATGTCCTAAAAATTATGACTCAGATTCTCAATGTGTCTCCCTTTGTGTGTATTAAACTCAAACAACACAATGACACACATTCAACTATTAACGTATAACCTCGTCGAAACGTTAAAGTGTCGAGGTCTCTTGGTAATTCCTTATTCTCTTTCTACTTGCTATAACCTATATACTCTATTTGAACGAGGTAATTTTAGAAATTGATGAACCTAAGAAGATTAAGAAGGTATTGAATAGGAAATGGAAAAGAAATGGAGAAAACAAAGAAGTGTTAAGTCATGAATTAAAATAGAAGAGAGAAAAAAAATGGAAGAATAACGTGATTTAGCGTAAATTTATAAAAAATTGTTCATATGTTGACGATAAGAGCATTACGTTAACATCTTTTTATTAAAGAAAAATATTAATAATACTTATACAATTTTAAAAAATTTGGAGATATTTTCTTTAAATAAGATAGTGATGGTTTCACATACTAGTAGTAAAAGTACTTTTTAGAATCTTTCTATAAAGTTTATTGAAATTTTTGAAATTTTTGAAAGTCTATTTGAACCAAATACCAATATTTTTTTTAATAAAATCTTACATAAAAGTATTTTTTTTTCAAGTGTTAAATATCATTGAAATTGTCATATAGCTAATTGATATAATATTTATATTATCAATCTTATAATCAAAGATTCGATTTTCTCACGAAACATATTATATATAAGAAAAAAATATTATTGAAAATGTGAAGTTTTTAAAAGAAACTAGAAAGTAGAAAATAACAAGTATGTTGTATAATTTGGCCAAATAATTACATAACAAAAGAAAGAAAGAAAGAAAGAAAAAGGGGGAAAAAAAAAAAGGTTGAATAATGGAGGATGGGGTGGGATCAGGTAGGTGTGTCTCAAGGGAATGATAAGGTGCACCACTCATAGGTAATTGAAGAAAAACAGACAAGTACTTAGAGTGAAAAAGTAGGTGGGACCCACATCGATCAGTGTTTTTTCCCCTAAAGTTTTAAAATTAAAATTTTCTTTTTTGCCCTTTTTTTCTTTTTTATTTTTAAAAAAAGACATGTGGGACCTGCTTGAGGCTTCATCATGATCATCATGTGACATATCCAGCACTCGATTGGGAACCGATTCTGAGTCTTTGATTTTTCTTTTTTCTATTTATTTATTTATTTTGTATTAATCTTTTAAAAAATAAAAAGAAAAGAAAAAAGAAAAATAGACAGGACACGTACCATAATTCGTGTCAACGCCGTTAGATTTTGTAGACATGAAAAAAAAAGGTGTTGGGTTGTTTTTTTTGTCAATAACATAACAACACACACACGCTCTTCTCCCTTGTGTTTGTTTATGTGTTTTCTTCGATAATTGCCGTTACCTCTTATCCCGAACTGGAATTCCCCACTATCCTTGTTACCAAACACATGGAAAGAGCTTTGTTTTGATGTAAAATAATAAAAATGGATAGATTCTTTATGTGGGAAATTGGTAATACAAGACAATATATCCTTTTGATTCCTAAAATCAATGTTCTATGCTTACTCTTCTTTCATTTTCCTTTTCCCCCTCTTCAATTATCATACACATCCTAACATTATCCTCTCCCATTCCTTTCTTTTTTAAGCCATATCTTTTCTATTTTTAAATATCCAATTAATTTTTCAATTTATATCTAAAATATAATGATAATTTCATCCTTTTAATACATCTGTGAATTTATAAGAAAAATTGTTGAATATGACAAAAATCTTTTATGAGATTCAAAATTAAAAGCTTAAAGATTTACTTAACATTTTCTATAGTTTAGGAATTTATCAGATTAATTTGAAAGTTAGTGTACTTTTTAAAATTTATAAACTAAATAAACATATACTTAAAAGTTTGAAAACTCAATTTATTATTTAACATTTGTGAAATTATACATCTTATACTTTCCTTTTGAGTACATTGCAATGTAAAATAATATGTGTAGTTTGAGTTAGTTATAGAAGTTGTGACATCAAGATATTTAGTTGGTTTAGACATAAGAAGTTCAATATTTAAGGTTTATTTAGATTTGATTTTTTATTTTTTAAAATTGTATTTAGATTTAATTTTTTTATTTTTAAAAGTTGAATTTGTTTTCTTTCAAATTTTTAAAATTGTTTTTATCTTTTTTAAAAATAAAATAGTTCAATTTTTAGCCAAAATCTATTTTTTAAAAAAAAGGTTTTTAAGAACTAATTTTTATAAATTTTTAAATTTGACTTGATTTTAATGGATAGAAAGTAGAAAACCAAGAATCTGGAAGAGGTGTTTATAAGTTTAATTTAAAAAAAAAAAATGAACGACTTCCAAACGAGGTCTAAATTTTTTAGCGTGAAATGTTAAACTAATTTCTTTATATAAAATTTGTAAAATATAATTTTTTTCTTTAAAAAAATTCGAATTTGTCAGGAATCTATTAAATACAAAAGTAGAAGTTGAGTGGCTTTTGACTTATTAGATCCAAAATTCAAAGTTTACCAATTTATTAAATACTTTTGAAAACTCAAGACCAAATATACATAAACCTCAAAAATTTATGACTAAACTTGTAATTTAATCATATACATGATAATATTTAGGGCTTCTTGCACATTTGACAAATTAAGTTTTAAAAATTAAGCCATAACCCGGACTTATTATTTTTGCAAAAATGCAAAAAAACAAGCCTAACCCACAGAATGTCAAAAAAGTTAAGATACACCTAATACATCTGATATACACTTGATACGCATTAACATACACTTGATACACTTGAACTACTAGTATACACTTGATACACTTGATATATTGTTGATACACACTTGATATATTGTTGATACACACTTGATAAACTATTGATAGACACTTGATATACTATTGATACACGATTGAAAATGACTAGTTAATTTAAGTGTTTTAAATTGAAGGATATTTACATAAATAAAAACTCGTGGCAAGCAATTTTGTAATTGAATAAATCCTCTTTAATTAGGGCTATTTTATGTTGGAAAGGAAAGGGTTACCGCCCAGAGAGGAGAAAGAGAGAGCAGCATGCATACAACAACATTTTCCCATACCAACTCTACGCTGCCACTAATCAACATCACCATCTCCTCACCGTCGCCACCGTCATCCACAATCGTCTAGTTTAACCTTTCCTTACCACCGCTTGCAAAGGGAGCTTGCCAAAATGAAAATGAAAATCGGCGAACGAAGGGGTTAGCAATCGACGGATGAGTAGCATAACGACGAAGCAAGTAGTGGTGATTGGCCGAATGGCTTGGAGATGGAACACGAGAGTGAGAGAGAAGAAGATGGAACTAGAGATGTCCACGGGGTGGGGTGGCGACATAGAAGGGGCCAGGGATGGCTTCTTTCAGCCCCATTCCCGCTACTCATTTCATTCCCCATCCCGCGAAATTTCTCATGGAGATCAAGGCGGGGATTCCCCATAGAAATTCGTGGGATCGGGTTCCCTGCAGGGATTTTTTCCTTTTTTTTTACTTAAATAATTAATCCAAATCACTATATCAAAGTTTTTTACTTAAATAGTTAAATATCTCACTCATATGTGACAAATATATGATTAAAATGTTTAATTGTCATGATTTCAAAAAATTAAAATTAAAATATTATAACAATATATCATAAAAATCTTCTTATAATAGAAATAATAATATCAAATAAAAGTTATATTATAATTACATATATATATATATATATATATCTTAAAACATTATATAAAAATTAGATATGTATAATCGGGGTGGGGCTTGGGACAGGGTCAGGAATACATTCCCCGTCTCGTCCCCATTTAACCAACAGAGAAAATTTTCACCCTGCTTCCTCTCTCATTTCCCGTCTAATCAAGGATTCTGGGAAGATGGAACGTGAGGGAGAGAGAAGGTTTAGAATGAATATGTGAAGATGAAAAGTTGTAACAGCTACAAATTGAAAAAGTGTGTTACACGCTTGTAAATTCTTAAACTCAAATTGCCACCCAATACAATTTTTCTAATATTTAAAAATTATTTTTTAAAAACACAAAACATGGAACTCGTAACATGCTATTCAAATTAGTATTGATTTTTAAAAAATATGTGGAATGAGAAAATCAAATCTTTAACCTCGACGTTAAAAGCATAAAGTTTGTGTTAGTTGAGCACACCCAACCTAACCTCAAAAGTATCATTTCATTCATAAATTTTTTTATAAAGAACTTTAATTTTGACCTTAATCATTCACCTTTTAATTATTACTTTGGTCCCAAAATTTGAAATTTTGGGTTTATTTGATACAATTCTTTAAAAGGTGTTTAATAAAATTTTAACCTTATTAATTCTGTGCTCGTAAATTCTCAAAATTTAGAAAAGGTCTATTATTATCTTAAATTTTCGATTTTGTACCCAATAGGCATTGATTTTTCAATATTATATATCATAGGTCATTGAGTTATGGGTTACTTTTAAATATTCACAAACGTAATAGAAACAAATTAAAAGCTTAGACTTTTATTGTACATAAAATTCAAATAAATATCCATTAAACCATTTTTTAAATACTAAATTTTAGAGACTACAACTTTATTCGATGATCATCTCATTGTTTGTTTTTAATTATGAAAATAAATTTATAGATACTGTTTTGAAAACGTAAAAAAGTAGTAAAAAAACTTGTTTATATTTTTTTAAACTTGACTAGAAATTTAAGTGTCTCTTATGTAAGGTGTAAACTATAATAGAAAAATTGGGAGGAGACAAACATAAATTTCAAAAACTAAAAACAAAAAAAGAAGGCTCTATTTGATAATCATTTAATTTTTATTTTTTATTTTTGAAAATTAAGCCTATTGATATTACTTCCACCCCTAAGTTTCTTCATTAGTTATCTACTTTACCCATTGTTTAAAAAACAAAACTAAAATTTGAAAACTAAAAAAAGTAGTTTTTAAAAAAATGTTTTTGTTTTTGGAATTTGGCTAAGAATTCAACCATGACAAAAATATAGGAAACGGAACCAAAATTATTATGAAATGGGATCTTAGTTTTTTATTTTGATTTTCAAAAATTGTGTTTGTTTCTATCACAATTTTTTAATCATGTTTCTTTAATATTTTCTAAGTAAACACTTGAATTCTAAGTAAGTTTAAAAAACAAATACAAATTTTTAAAAAACTTCTATCCAATTTTTTAAACTTAGTTTGAAATTTGAAAACACATAGCATAGACAATTTTATAAAGAAATCAGATGAACTGGTGGTTATAAGTTTATATTTAATTTTCAAAAAACTAAAAATTAAAAAACCAAATAGTTATCAAATCAACTTAAAATGAACTATATCACTACAAACTAAGTGGAATGACTAAATTGTTACACTAAAAAATAGGAAAAAAAAAAAAAAAAAAAAAGAAAAAAAAAAAAAAAAAAAAAGAAGCTATTTTTATCATAAATCTAATATGTTGTATCAATTTTAACTCTAAAATTTTAATGTCATTAATACTTTGTTGATTGTATCAATTTTAACCTTAAATTTACTCATATCCGATGAAATTGAATGTTCAAGGTTAAAATGGATAAATTCTACCAAATTTAATGTTTACATCAACAAATATAGTTTTACTTACCAAGGATAAACAATGTTTTACTTTTTGGTAAACTTTGTGGTCACTCGTTTTGGCATAAACATGAAAATTTTTTATTTTTAAAAGACTAAAAATGAAATTAAAAATTCTTTAGTACATTTAGCCTTTGATCAAATTAAATCGCAATTGATAATTCTTGATTCAACATTCAAGACATTTATATCCATAATTTTGTTGCTAAGTCTAAATCAATATCACATTAATTAGTTCTCATTTCGACCCTTACTATTTTTCGTATAAATAATAATTATATACTTCAATAGCATTCTTAAACTATTTATATAATCATTCTGCTACTTCCCATACACAGCTGAATTTTTGGAATAAAAAATTTATCGAAAATCAAGAAATAGACCTTGAAGTAAGAAACTACGAATCTAAGTCCAAATATTTTTCAACAACTCTAAAAATCCACCTGTTCCCTATAGACCCATTTAAAATATTTGTTTAACCACTGCTCCTTAACATAAAAGAGATGGAGAAAAATTATTAAAATAATAATAATAATAATAATAATAATAATAATAGTACTCAACTTTAAAAAAAAAAAAAAAAAAAAAAAAAAAAAAAAAATTGAACATGTAAATAATGAACTGAGTTAAAGAAAAAATGATGAATAAACAGCAAAAAAGATGGAGGGGAAAGACAAAGCAAAGAAATGGGAATTTACAATCCCCATCTCAAATTTTCATTTATTGTTGTTTATATAACATATAAACACTTATAAACATGGCGTCTCAAGAAAAGAAAAAAGACGAAAAAAAAGGGCAAAGCTCACTACCATTTTTCCATACTTCCTTCTTCCATTCCAACTTCTTAATTTAATTATCTATAATTACTTTTTTTTTTTTTGTCTTGAGGATATGATTAAAGACTCTAATCCAGCTTCAAATTCCAAAAAAAAAAAGAGAGAAAAAACAAGCAAAATCAAGAGGGTGAAATATGATATAGAGAAAGGCTAAAATTTATAAGAGAGAACCATTCCCAAGTAGCTTAGTAGAAGAAGAGTATAATGCAGATTCCGATCCGAAATTCCGGCGGCACAACCGCCGTCGCCGACGGTATGGTGGTTTCACATGATGTTACAACTTGAGGGGTTCTCGTCGCTAAAATATGTGTAGGGTTCTGGCTGCGTTGGGGGATATGGGTTGTGGTACGGTGGTGGATATGGGTATGGGTACGGCGGCGGCACGTAATTTACGGCTGGCGATGGCCGCGCGTACATCATCGGTTGGTGCCCGAGCGCGTGGTGTTGTTGTTGGTTCATCATTTGCGCCATGTACTGCTGTGGGTGCTGTTGGTAAGGGTTCCCCGCCATTCCCTCCGGCAAAAACCTACCGGCTCCACCACCGCCACCGTTGCCGTTCATGGTTGGCGCTGGGGCCGCGGCGGGAAGACCTTGTACCGCCGGAATATTACCCATTTGGCCCATCGGCCGGTCACCCATTTGACCCATTTGACTCAAATTGGGCATTCCCAATCCATGAGCGCCGACCAAGCTCTGTAAATCATGGCCCATTCCATTTGACCCACCGGCTGCCTTTTGACCGCCGTTCATTCCATTATTGCTACCATTCCCACCGCCGTGACCAGTTTTATTATTGCCCCCACCACCGCCAGCAGCACCGCCACCACCGTTATTTTTTCCTCCACCTCCGCCGCTGCCCTGTTTTTGATTGCTCCCACCTCCACCTCCACCGCCAGTCCCTTTACCTCCGCCATTTCCATTCTTCGCATTGTTATTCCCCTGAACCGGCACAGCTCCACCGCCTTTTTTACCGTTACCTCCGCCATTTCCTCCGGCGGCTGGACCATTCATCACCGGTGGATGATTCCCATTCATCGTCGTTTTCGGCATCTGGGCATTTCCCATTATGGGTTTCATCATCTTATTCGCCGGAGGAAGGTGAAGATTACCTAAATCATCATCAAACTCATCGTCATCGTCATAATAATCCTCATCATCATAGTCATCAAGATCATCCTCATCGCTCAGATCATCACCCTCGTCCAAATTGAACTTCCCGCCTTTGGGAAGATTCGGGTTCTGATCTTTAACGGGTAATTTCAAGCCCTTAAATTGGGGTGGGAGCTTCAGATCTTGAAACCCTTTGATCGCTTGTAGCTGCTGAAGCTGCGACGGTTGCAACCCTTGCCCTTGTCCACCTTTAGGCAGGTTATTTCCATTGCCGCCACCGCCAGCAGCGCCGCCCTTCTGGTTCTGGCCCTTGTTGTTCCCACCTTTCGCATTATCAATTTGCGTGTTCTTCATCTGATTAGCTATGTTGTTTTGCTGATTTTTGTTGTTAGCCGGTTGGCCGCCCCAAATCTCTGCATGTTTGCCGGATTTTGCCAGCTTCTTGATGAGTACGGCTGCATCTACATTTCCGGTCACTGTGACCTTTCCCTGTTCTGCATCTATCTCGGTAGTGAAAACCCCTAAAAACAACAGAGGGAAAAAAAAACCCCACAAAATAAAAGCAATCTCAGAAATTAAAAGTAAGCAAACCCCATCACACTAAAAGACTTTTAAAGAAGTAAAAACAGTCAAAATCAAGTGAAAGGCGAAACAGAACCAACAAGGAGTTCACAAGAAAACAGAAGAAATGAAGAGAATACCATCGATTTTCTGCAAGATTTTCTTCACCTTGTGCTTACATCCATCACAGTGAATGTTCACCTTCAAAACACATTTCTACATTCACCAGATAAAACACCCAAAAAGGGGAAAAAAATCAACAAAATGAACAAACAGTGGAGACAACAAGGGAGAAACAGAACAGAACTATGTGTAGTAAACAAAGCACCTGGATCTTCAAAAACTCTTCTTTACTCATAGCTTCAAGTCAAACAAACAGTGTGCGTGTGAGAGAGAGAGAGAGAGAGACAAAGAGAGGAAAGAAAAGGGGGAAAAAAAAAGAAAAGAAAAGAAAAAAGAGAGGAGAGGAGAATAGATCTGGGAAATGAAAGAGAGGAGAGAGTAATGGGTATTAGTTGTATTTTTGGGTTAGTAATTCTCTTGGAACTCAACGAAGCAAATCCAGAGAAAGTAGGAATCTGAGTACAGAGAAAGAAAGGGAAGAAACGAAGACCAAAGTTGAGAAGCAGAGAGATGGGATAGGTGTGTTAAAAGGGTTTGTGTGTTAACTCGTTCCTCTTTTTCAGGGTGAAAGAAAGAAGAAAGAGAAGAAAAAATAATGTTAAAACAAAGCGAAGCGAAGCAAATGGGGGCAGAGGAGAAAGTGAAAAACGCTGCTGGCTGCACCAAAACGAAGAGGCAGAGTACTCTTTATTTTCGAACACACCCCCGCTTTTCTTTTTTCTATTTTTTTTTATTCATCCCACTCTTCACTTGCATTTGCAGAGATTTCGAAAAACCCTCCCAAAATTTATAAAAATTAATTCTCAGACTCCAGCCGAGCCGAGCTGATTCGACTTGATAATTAGTTTTTTCTCCCATAGTATCTCAGCTTGGCTGACGGCGCCGGTTTGGAGTGAAACGGTGTCGTTTTAGTGAATGATGAGGTCCCGTCGTCCCGACAAGACTGATTTGTGGGTAAAGCTAAATAGATGTCTCCCCCTCCTCTAATTATTATAACACATCGTGTACAACATAAATCTTTTGATGTTGTTTGAGAAACAAAAGTGAAGATTTTTATTATTACTATTATTATTATGGGATTCAAATTGTTGAGGTAGTTACTAGCAACTTGGTTAATAGAGTTGAGTTGTGTTCGTGTATGTTGTTTAGATCTATAAATCTGGTTACTCCTTCATATTAGCCTTCAATCCAAAGTGATGTGTGAAGATGTTAAGTTGACATGTTAGAAGATACTCACACCGATGGTATAGCCAAATACAATGATAAGGTGAAGAAATTTGATCGCTATACTTCTATAAATATTCTGAACAGAGGGCATCCTTCAATAACTTATAGAGATGAAGTTAATGGCTCACAAGCAAGACAATAAAAAAATTAGTTCCATAAGACCTTAGAGTGAATCGACCTTAAGGACAAGCATGTGTCCTTCATTTAGCAAGGCCACCTCAAAGGGTGTGGGAGAACAAGGCAATAAGTCAAGTTAGAAAGATCACGAGAGGTCTAAGAAAACGATACTTAGGATGAAACAAATGCTAAAAGAGGTTTACAAGATCTTTGACAGCTTAATCAGAAACCAATTTAAAAAGAGAGAGAAAAAAACCATTTACAAAAGCAAAGAGGTACGACTCACCCCACTACAGAAATCTTACTAGTGTGATACTGTGATACTGTGACTAACATACTCTAATGCTTAAGTCAATGTTTAAACTTAAATGATGTCAAAATGAGCTAAAATAGTATTGTGTGACTCTCCAATGGAATGATCCCTATTTATAGTGTTCCTGCGGTCTCATATACAACTTTGTACCTATCTTATAAGTGAAAATTTAAGTTAAATGGTGGTATGTGTCTCAAATCCACTCATTTCAAGCTCAAATAAGTTAATTGGCCTTACTACGTACATAATCCATGTGGCTCCTCTTGGCCCACGCAAGTCATAGACCCGTGAGCTTCTAATCCTACCCATAATATATGTGATGTTCTAACACAACATGAGTTGTGGCAATTCAACCCGAGTAGAAAAGGCATAGAATAAAAATTGAATCTTGGTTATTAAGTACAAAATCTCTATAAGAAAATGACAATTAAAGAGTTTGATTTTCTTGGGATACTTTTATATTTATGATCATTATGTCTAATAATACCTTATGTACAATTTTATCAATACCTTTTGTTAAAATGGAAGCTTGTGCTTCACCTCTCCAAATGAAAGAAAAAGAAGAAGAAAAAAAAGCCTCAAATTAAAGCATCTTTTAGCCTTTTAAGTCATGACTTCAAAGTACAATATGTGATAATAGTTAAGTAGAGCTCAAGTAATTTGTGACAAAGGCCAAGGTCAAAGTTGACCAATCCAAAAAAAAAAAGTTGCAATCTACCATCTTTCTAAGGGTACACACCTTATAAAAGGTCACATTAAGGGACTTTTGCCCCCAGAGCCACTTTACACTTTAAAAGAGGACAATTAAAAAAAAAAAAATTACTGTATTTTGCTATAAAAAATCATGACTTTGAGGGGCCGTTTGATTTAAAGTTTTATAGATGTCTGAAAATAAAAAATGTCTATGAATAGAGTACTTGAAAATAGGATGTTTGGAAATCAATGATGATTGTATTTGGATGTGCATGGAAATTGCTATTAGAATTTTATAAACAAAAATTATATTTGTAATTAATTTATGAAATTAAATATGAAAAGCTTATATAATTTTAATAGATTAATTAATTAAACAATAAATGTCGTTCAATATATTGCTGAAATTAATTAATTAAGAATCAATAATAATTTTAATTGTAAATATTTAAAATTTGAATAATTTATAATTAAAATTAACCAATTATTATATTTAAGGAATGCCATATTGATCATAATCTAATACTTAATCATTTTTATAATTAATTAAGTTCAACATTAGTAATTTCGATTTTAATTCAATAATATAAAAAATATATTCTAATAAACTATAAATTATATAAAAAGTGAAAAATAAGATAAAAATATGATATATTAATAAAGAATACTAAAAAAATTTATAAATATGATATGTTAATAATGAATGAAGTAATATCAATTAATCGTAATAAATAATTAACATATTGTAAATAATCAATAATGATTATATATTCATAGTGAAAGATCAAATTAAAATTAATCTCAATGAATAATTGCTTGATTATTAAAAAACAATAAAATAACCAATTATGATTATTGAAAAATGATTTTTTTTACTAACTAATTTTAACTAATCTTAATTTACTAAATAAATAAATTTAAGATATTGTAGATAATTAATTAGTTATTTATGCAAAAAAAGTAATTGCATTCACTTAATAAACTTTTACGATAAAAATAAGTTAAATAAATATTTTAATAGATTATTTTTTATTCATTAAAATAAATATTAATTTATCAATTATATTCCAAATGAAATTATATATAAAATGAAATAGGGGAAAAGAGGAAACCACAGTTTTAGGAGAGAACAGAAAATGCTGGTTGGTGGAAAATGAGGATGGCTGGGTAAAAGATTGAAAACTATGAAACAAACATAGAATTTGAATGTCTGTGTCAATTTTCATAAAGAAAATTCTCAAAACAAATGACTCCTAAAGGAAGAAATAACTCCAAAAGCATCTCTCCCATTTTAAAAGAAATTTAAGGTTAAAAACTTCCTTTACCTTTACCTGTGAGACTTTTAATTTAGATCTCGTTTGGTAATTATTTGATTTTTTCTAGACGTTAAATATTTTCTCATAATTTCTTATAATATTTTATATATTTCAAAATAAAAAAGTTTAATTCTTAATTAAAATTTTAAAACTACTATTTTTTTAATTTTCAAAATTTGACTTAGTTTATATATTTAATTTTCAAAACCCTAAAACGTAAACCAAAAATAAAAAATAAACAATTATCGAATGGAGCCTTCATAAATCTTAAAATTAGTTATTAAAAAAATATAATTATTATTTTTATTTAAGAAAATATACCATGGGAACATACTTTCTTTTTACGAGAATGTTAAAAGAAACTTAAAAAAATTAATAATAAACCATGATTTATCGACGTTCAATCTAACATTTAAAAATATATATGAACTAAAATTGAAACAAAAATCTAAAGTATACATGTTTTTTTAGTAAGGACTAATTTTCAATAATAAATTAATAACATGGGTTTTTTCTTTTTATTATTATTATTGTTTGCTCTTAAAAAAATCTAAAAATTATGTTGATATCTTTTTCTAACTCTTTTTTTTTTTTTTCCCTCCTTCTAAAATATTTTATTGCTTCCAATTTTGTTCTCTATAAAACTTGTGCCTTCCCTCAAGCTTCTTTTCTTTTTCCTCTTAAAATTTTCCCTCTACAACCTTCCCCCCTCTTAACATTTATGTCTCTCTCAAAATTTCCACTTGTTTCCCTCTGTTTTTCTTTCTGTTTCATATAAATTTTTCTTGTTGGTTTCTATTTCCAACATTTTTTCTCTATAACTCAACTTATTTCCTTAAATTTCTCTCTCTAAAACCTTTTTCCCTCTTTAACTCAACATATTTTCCTCAACTTTTGGCCTATAACTCTCTTAACTTCTCATCTCATTTCTCAAATGTAATATCAGATAATTCTAAAATCACTTTTAAAAATAAAAACAAACATTAATCATTACAAAACACTTCTACAGTAAAATAATTTACAACTAAACAAAAATACTTCCAATTTAGGCTAAAATTACTTTCAAATATGCTCTTACAACAACGATTTTCAGCTAACACATTTTAATTGCTTAGAGTTTGTATTGTAGGTTGTCTAAATTTGGATTGATTCTTGAAATAATCATAAATCTTGGATTGTAAATATTGCATTAATATACAATTATTATATATGTAGATATATAGATATAGAATATTGATGATGAGCAACAATTTATAAATATATACATATGTAAAAGTAAAATCAGAAAATTGAGAGGGTGCTATTATGATTATCCATCAACGTAGACAATTCAATATATGGAGACAAAAGATCTGAAAAGAATAATTGATGGTCCTACTGAGAGTGAGAGGGATAAAATTTTCCATCCCAAGTATCAACCTTTTCTTTTCTTTTACCTCTTTTCTTCAATTCCAAGCAAATTATTGCCTCTTTCTCAAAAGCCTAAACTGACATAAAACCCCAAGTAACTTTTCCTCAAAGCCCTTTCTTTTTTTCCCCCCTCATATAGAAACAAACCCTCACTTTGACTCTTAAATTATTTGCCAATAACCCCTTAAACAAAATCATGCCCTTCAATCCAAAGGACAAAAGAAGAAATGGGTTTCAAACTAAGTTCAAGTTCAAGATCAAATCTTGGATGGAAGGGGGCAATTCAATCATCTCTTAGTAAATCTTTTCCTTTATATCCATCCTATTTTTGTCTATACTTGTAGGTGTGCACATTAACTTTGAAATTGCCTCCAGTAAAAACTTTATATCTAGGGCTTATCACAATGACCCAGTTTTGCATTTTTCATCACATGAACACCACATGCTCAATAAATAGAGGTTCATAAATGGAGAAGCAAATGAAAAAGGTCATGGTCATTAAATAGCATGTTGCCAACAATGTCAACATTGCATACAACTCTCACATTATCATTCAAAAGAAAATGACAAAAGAACATATTAGTGCATTGCATTGTGTAGGGTGATCAAAATCTCTTCCTTATCATCATTAGCTAATAACTAACCCTTCTAATTAAGCTTGTTGAGATTCTTGAATTTGCCTCAATCACCCCTTATAAAACCAAAAATAGGTCATATACGAACTCGAACCCAATTCTTGTATTCAATCTTCATACAGATAATACACATGTGCACGGTCTCTCGCATGCACATTAATGCGCCGCACATAAAAACCATGAATGTTAGTGTCCAAATCATACATTACAGTAGAAAGTCAGCTCGGAGACGACTGGTATGACATTATTCGATAGTTAGACATGACATGAAAATATCAAGTTGTAAATACTACACTAGTTCTATGTATATGAAGAAAAAGAAAATATACATACATATGTGTGTGTGTGTAAAGAATGCAGTATGTGGGATTATGACACATCAAAACCAAAGAATTTAACAGCCATACCAGGCAATCCAACATAGGATGACGAGGCAATTCTCACTGGTCGCTATTATTTATCTTGATTTCTATAAGTTCTTCGATCGGCTGACGGCAAATAGGACACTTATTAGATTGAAGCCTCAGTTCCTTGGCACAGTCACTGCACATGCACTGTAGACAAGGGAACACAAGAAAGGAAATTTAAGTATAAAAGTGATTAAAAGAAGGGAAAGGTGTCCACTGTTTTTCTATGATTTTTTAAAAAGAAAATAATAATAAATCAACCACGTCTGACTCAAATTTGGGCTAGCTGGAAAGCAAGGGCCGCACACGACCAATAAGCCAGAACTCATCTATAGAAGATAGAAGATATAGCCAGAAAATTGGTATTGTTTTCTTATGTAAGTTACAGCATGCGTTTGAAGAAATCAAAAGTAAAAGATAGATTATAGGAGTTTCATCACATGCTAAGATTATAGGAGTTTCATCACATGCTAACCATGAACAAACAATCAAAATGGATTCTTACCAAATGTCGGCATGGTAATACAGCAGTGTCCTTGGGTTCAGTCATGCAAATCACACATTCCTTCCCGGTGTCATTATCGTCAAAACCTTCTGCTGATGAACTCCCTATTCCAAATATTTCACGCAACTCATATCTCACTCCATCGATCCATAGTAGTTGCCTAATCACTCTAACCTGGAAAGGACCACCATTTTTCTTCTCCAAAACAGCTTGAGTGATTTGCATATGTGAATTATCTCCTTGAGGTTCACCAATTCGTTCATCATCGCATTGAGAGGGTGAACAAGTCTCAGCAGATATAACAAGTGGGAAAATATCTTCTGCAGATGAAGGTTTTGAGAGGTCGTCCAACTCAAAAAATCCCAAGTCAAAGCCAGTTCCCACAGGCTGAAAGAATTTCTGAGCAGGACCCTTCTGAAATGGGATTTTTACTGGCTTAAAGGCATCAGGATATACTGGAACAAACCTACAATTAGGCTCTTCCTTGGCAAAAAATAGAATGGTTATGCTGTTCATCATGTAAAGAATTGAATTAGAAACAGGAGACAGAAAAGTATCTAAAAAGCATTAATTAGGAAGCTGATGATAGAAAGGATACAGTGGAACTTGAAAACATAAAGTTAAGCAGTATCTAAACTAAATTCCAAGCCTAGGATCAAAACAATAAAAGTCCAGTCAGTTACTATTTCGGATTTCATTCCTATTTCCAAAAGCAAGTTCATTTTGTAATGCTCATTTTTCCTTCTGCCTTTTTTTCCCTTGAAAAGATCTTTGACATCTTGCAATCTCTTTTTTATTGTTAAAGCATCTTATGTTTGAAAAACAGAAAACAAAAATTAAAATGATAATCCAACACATCATGAGAAATGGAGGCTAGTTAATAAAATCTTATCTACCAGAAAATCCTCGGAGCAAAAGAGGCTTAATCTCAATTCATTCACACGTTAAACCAGAACCAACCTCATAGGCCTTTCCTCGGCTGTTTACTTCTTTCAGTGGCATGGGCTACCTCCTTGATTGTTTTTCCTAAATACTCCTCTAGTAATTAATGGATTCCCTTTCACTATTTAGAACTTTATCCTGTTATAGACGGTAGTTACATTTTTTACCCACCTCCGATACCAAGAAATATGGATAATTGATTATGCTCAAGAACTTCTTTCACAATACAACAAATAAAAAATCTTTTATATGCATTGCTCATCAAGGTTTTTAAAAGGCCAAGGACGGCTTCAAGGCTTTTCCTCTCAAAGAGGCAATGTGCAAGCCTCTTGAGACGGTATGAGGCGTAAGCCTCAAATTTAATAAAAAAAAAGTATTTTACAAATTCTAAATTAGTATGAACAAGTACTATAGATAATAGTCATATAAAAGTATTAAACATATGTATAATCCACCCCTGTCAATTGCAACTAAAACAAATCTTCTAACAGAATATATTTAACCCACAATTATCATCTTCAGTAGGAATGACTTATATTACAAATTTAAATCTGCAATGCTTTTAAAGTCATAATAGCAAAAATAGTAATAGTTCACATTATCACAACTCAAATTTTTATATTCTTGAAGAATGAGGCAAATGGATATTATTCTTTTAATCATACACGAGGCATAGGGACTTTAGGCCTCAGTGTATTTTCGTAGAGGCATAAATCTTAAAGCTAAAATTTGAAGTCTTGCCTTAAGGTATAAGGCTCGATAGTATTTTAAACAATTGTTGCCCATTGCCTCGTGCCACTCAAGCTGTTAATTGTGGTGTTAACATTTACCAAGTCGTTGCCCATATTTTTTTATAACCCCAGTATCAAGGCCCTACCCCACTAATCTGGGGGCACCCTCGCCCACCCCAAGGCTCAGACTTAAGAAACATCAAGGGTTTAAGACAAGAAGCTTGATTTAACTCTCTTTGCAAGAAATATAATGGAACACCAAAATTTTACGGCATTTAAATCAGAGGACCTAACAATAAGCTAACAACACAATTTGCCGATACACAACCTTAAGAGTTAAATACGCTTTTCGACCCTTCACCCATCTTCTCCTTACTTGTTAACTGAAAGTCCCAAGCTAGAAGTTCTTAATTGACATGAAAATTACAGTACTAAAAATTATGACAGTGCTCATCTGGATAGAATGTCCAAGCTTCTTCTTCCATTACACATGAAAGCAACTATGCAGTACAATAATAGAAGGCAATGATCAAGATGAATTACTTATAAGTACTCTACTTAATGGTGACAGGCATAATTTGGTTTCCTTTTTCCTCCTCCTATTATAAGCATAATTTACTTCAATTACATAAGCATATTTTTTTACTAAGCCCCATGATTTCCCACTGAATCTAGACTAACTAAACTAAACCTCTTCAAGGTTTTAGAGATCCCCCACTCCCAAATGCAGAAAGTTAAATTCAAATCATGAACTATTTAAAATGGTCCTAAATCATTCTACTGCCATCCACACGCTAAACACAGCTCTAATTACAAACAAAAACTCAATTAAGTGAAATTCAAGTTACCTTCCATCATACAATGCATCGAAAACGAAAGAAACCAAATGATGATCAGGGTTCTGCTCGTCCACTTCAATCCTTAAGGTATCCTTATGTACATTCACATCATTTCTAACCTTCTTCGCTTGCCTATGCTCCACAAACGGCAAAGGCGGTGGGGGAAGCAACGGCGGACCCATGGCCGGCCGAATTTGGGACCACCCGTTACTCTGATTAGTATAATAAGGGTGAAAATTGAAACGCCCCATCGAAGAATTCCCATAATTACACGAATTGTACACACCGGAGAAGTAATAGGAGTGAGGAGCAGGAGCAGGGGCAGGGGCAGGGGGATGAGGAATCGGCGGCAGGGGTAGTGGCTGAGAAGTTGGACCGTAAGGGTGGCTGTGCGGCGGAGGAGGGTGGGAATTGGTGAACTGATGGGTCTGCGGCGGCGGCGGCGGCGGAGGCGGAGGCGGAGTAGGAGAAAGAGATTGGGGTTCGGAGGGGTAATAAAAAGAGGAAGAAGCAAGGTAGGGCGGAGGAGGAGGCGGAGGTGGGTTTTGAAGATAATTATTTCTTCTTCTGTTACTCCATGAAATACCCATTTGAAGACTGAGAGATCGGAGCGGAAGAAATGAAGATTTGGGATCTTTTTGCTGAAAAATTGGGAGAAGCAGTTTGTGTGAAGTTGAAGAACAGACTTCGTCCGTCCGTTGACCTCCGTTTTCTATTTGACGATTCTACGTTTAACCAAGTTCCGACGTGTCGTTTTTCAACTCTGAGATGATGACCACGCGTCCTTCTCTACCGACATGTAGGAAAATCAATATCGCTATCCTACATGTCGTTCCAGGTGCTCCAACCACATAAACTTCCAATTCCAACTATATGGGGTTTTGGATGTCAAAAAGTGTTGACGTGGCAGAGAGTCCAACTAACCAATAGTATATATATATAAAATAACTAAAAATGGTTGTGAATTTGAGGAGCATAACGGTGCAAAACAAGAATACGGACATGGAGAAAATATAATATAATATATAAATATATAAAATAAATAAATAACAAATAAAGAATTTCTCCACTTTCTCTAATCTTTTTGGATTGATTGCCAATATGTATCTTTCAAAATCCACAAAATGCCATTAATTTGGCAAGTCGAAGGTGGATTACATGGATACTGATAGTGTGTAATCTTGACACACATGGACAACATGGGGTAATGGATAAATGACACATGGGCAATAAACATTAATAATAGACATCTACAACCTATTTATAATACTCCCCCTTAGATACCAATTATATATGAAATATGTCTCGTTAAAACCTTACTAGGAAAAAACCCACTAGGAAAATTATAGTAAAGGAAAAATAGTATATATTTCATATAATCTAATACTCTAAAAAAGTATATTTACTCCCCCCCATGGAAATATCACTTAAGATCTCTGAGTTGCCGCATTCCAATATTGTGCACCAGTTTTCAAAGGTTGCGGTAGGAAATGCCTTTGTAAATAAGTCTGTCAGGTTATCTTTCGAACAAATTTGTTATACAGTGATGTCGTCATTTTTTTCGAGATCATGAGTGTAGAAAATTTTCAGTGAAATATGTTTGTTTTATCTCCTTTAATATATCCTCCTTTGATTTGCAATATGCATGTTGTGTTGTCTTCGTATAATATCGTTGGAAGATTTTTACTAGAAGACAAACCACATGTTCCACAAATGTGCCGAGTCACTGATCTTAGGCATACACATTCTCGACTAGCCTCGTGAATTGCATTAGCATGATTTGAAGAAATGGTTGTTATGGTCTGTTTCACAAATCATCGTGATATAACAATTCCTCCACATATGAACAAATAACTTGTTTGAGATCTAGCTTTGTGTGGATCAGATAAATATCCAGAATTTGCATAACCAACTAGATCAAAATTTGATTTATTTGAATAAAAAACCTCACGCTGATTGTTCATAAGAGATAACGAAATATATGCTTAGTTTCGTACCAATGCTTAGTTTCGTTTCAATGTCTTTTTGTTGGAGAAAAACTATATCTTGCTAATAAATTTACTGAAAATGCAATATCTGGTCTTGTATTATTAGCAAAATACATAAGTGTACCAATTGCACTAAGATATAGTACTTCAGGACCAAAAGGTTCTTCATTATCATTTTGAGGTCGAAATATATTTTTCTTCACATCTAGTGAACGAACTTCCATTGGAATGTTCAATGAATGTATTTTGTCCATATAAAATCTTTTCAAAACTTTTCATGTATAAGTGACTGATGAACAAATATCTCATCTACTAAATGCTCAATTTGCAAGCCAAGGAAAAATTTTATTTTTCCGAGATTTTTTCATTTTAAATTCTTTCTTAAGATATTTTATTATCTTTGAAAGCTCTTTAGGAGTCCAAATTATATTTAAGTCATCAACATATACAATTATAATAGTAAATCTTGATTGTGATTTCTTTATAAAAATACATTGATATATTGGATTGTTTTGATATCCTTCTTTCAACAAATATCAACTCAGGCGATTGTATCACATTCGCCCTGATTGTTTCAATCCATGTAGTGATCCTTGTAACTTTATTGAATACAATTCCCAACAATTTGATTTATATGTTTCAGGTACCTTAAATACTTTTAAGATCCTCATATAAATATCATTATCAAGAGATCCATATAAATATGTTGTGACTACATTCATAAGATGCATATCCAAACTTTCATACACAGTCAGACCAATTAAATATCTAAGTATAATTGCAACTGCCACCAGAGAATATGTCTCCTCATAATCAATACTAGGTTTTTGTGCAACTAGTTTTGCTTTATGTCTTGCAACCTCATTGTTTTTATTTCTTTTCCTCATAAATACTCATTTGTATCCCACAGGTTTGACACCTTCTGGTATTCGGACTACTGGTCTAAAATCCTAACGTTTTGAAAGTGGGTTTAATTCTACCTCGATTGTTTCTTCCCACCGAAGCCAATCTTTTCTATGTCGACATTCTTCAATAGAACTTTGTTCAAAATCCTCATTTTCAGATATAATATCAAAAGCAATATTATACGCAAAAATGTTGTCAATAACTACATGAGTTCGGTTCCAATTTTTTTCTATCATGACATAATTTATTGAAATCTCATTATTATCTTTATGTATTCCACCTTCCTCATTAGTTGTATCACGAATTTCTTCATGTGTATTTACATCCTCAACCAAGTCTTCTTGACTATTAATTATTTTTCTTTTTCGAGGATTTTTATCTTTAGAACCCACTGATCTACCATGTTTCTGACGTGTTTCAGATTCATTAGTGACAACTTGCTGTGTTGGGAAATCAAATTTTGATGGAACATTTGCAACTGGTATATGTGATTTAGTTACTTTTTTTATATCTATAAACACATTTGGTAACTGATTTGCTATATTTTGCAAATGAATAATCTTTTGAATTTCAAGTTTACATTGATCTGTACGGGGATCTAAATGAGACAATAACGATGCATTCCATGTAATTTCTTTTTCCAACTTCTTAATTCATCCCCTTAATGTTGGAAAATTTGTCTCATTAAAATGACAATAAGCAAATCATGCAGTAAATACATCACCCATCAGGGATTCAAGATATTTGATAATTGATGATGAATCATATCCAATATATATTCCTAACCTCCTTTGAGGACTCATCTTAGTACGTTGTGGTGGAGCAATTAGAACATATACTGCATATCCAGAAATTCTCAAATGGGAAATATTTGGTTCATGGCCATAAGCTAATTGTAATAGTGAGTACTAGCCTAATGCGTACAAGTGACGCTACATGCAAAATAGCATTCCCCACACAGATGTAGAAAGCTTAGTTCTCATAAGCAATGGTCTAGCAATTAACTACAAACGTTTTATGAATGATTCTGCTAAACTCTATCGTGTATAAACATGAGTTACGAGACGTTCAATACTTATCCCAATTGACATACAATAATTATCAAAAGCTTGGGATGTAAATTCACCGGCATTATCAAGACGAATGGTCTTAATTGTATAATTAGGAAATTGTACTCTTAACTTAATTATTTGAGCAATAATCTTGTAAATACAAGATTTCGACTTAATAATAAGTACACGTGTGACCATCTATTAGTATCATAAAATATCTAAATGATCTATTTGGTGGGTTGATAGGTCCATATATATCACCATGAATTCGTTCTAAAAATGCAGGTGGTTCAGTTCCCACTTTGACTAGTGATGGTCTAATGATTAATTTTCCTTAAAAGCAAGCATCACATTATAATTCATTAGATTGAAGAATCTTCTGGCTCTTCAATGGATGTCCATTTGAATTCTCAATCATTCTTTTCATCATTATAACCTTGGATGACCTAATCTATCATGCCAAATTGTAAATATATCTGAATTCATGAACTCCAAGTTCATTGTTGCATATGTTTCAATTACTCGTATATGAGTATAATATAATCCAGAAGATAAAGCAGACAATGTTGGGTTGTATGTCCTACAACTCACAGTTTGTAAAAATAAGCATATTCTATTATCAATAAAAGATATTATTAACATTTATTCAATAAAAGTTGTTGTTGAATATGTAAATTGCATTTGTAAAGACTAAATCCAATAAACTAAGATTCATGGCTATTACATGAATACTTGAACTTTATGTGGAGACATCAATATGGAATAAGTTCGAGTAAATAGCCAAAACGGTCTATAGTATATGAATAAGATTGCGTACCTTATTCTGGTAATATTATTGGATGTGGCCTACTTTGTAGATTGTACAAACGATGTGATCCTGAATCGTTCATGTGGAGACATGAGAAGTGAATTGTCCTATGCAATGAGTTTGCATAAGATCGAACCAAGAAATAAGTTATCCTTATTTAATAATGTTGTTAGCTAACTATGAACTCCTATTTATTCAAGATTATCCTTAGATTTGCATATATGAGGGTTGGGTCAATAGCGCCGACTCAATAAGCCTCCCATTTCAAGGGTAAGACTGGGTAGAGAGCTGGAGACATAGAATGCAAGATAGAATTCACACCCACCTGATTTAGGGATAGTAGAAAGGTTGTTATCTTAAGTACTAAATTCAAGTCTTAAACAAGGGGTCCCACCCTCTCATTGGCTCAAGCGACTCTGTTTAATGATTGGATCACAAACCAATTGTTCATTAGAGGATCAGTGGGACTTAAGGAGCAAGATGTAATTTTGGGGTAAAAAACATTTGACCCAACCGTTATTATGAACAACCTAAGAATGGTCGACTTACTAGTTATGGTTAAATAAAGTAAAAAAAAAAATATGATAACTTGTAGAAATACAAGTTATTTTTGCTCTTAAGTTGGAACAACTAAGATTTTTAATGATAAATTCTCCTCATTTTTAGAAGAAACGCATGGATTTATTCAAACATTAGCAAACTCATGCAAAAGAAGTTTTATTACTAAATATCGCGACACTAACGCATTGTATTGCAGGATTTCAACACGAGGATTAACGCTAACGCATTAGAGAAGTGTCGCAGGGAAAGCTCTAACGCATGGGCCATGCGTTGGAGGGAATTCAACGCAGAGAAGATTCATTGATCCAGGCTGATTGTGTCACATCACCACTTGCAAGTATGGGCACGAGTAGCAGACGGCGTCTAAAAAGCTTCCGAGAGTCAGGTGGCATCTAAAAAGCTTCCGAGAGTCAGGCGACGTCTGAAAAGCGTCCGAGAGTCAGACGGCTGATCATGGCATGGACTTTAATGCTGCCCATTGACATGACCAATGCCTATAAATAGATGAAGTCCCTCCAGAGTTCACTATATTCGGAGCACATAGAAATTATCAAGACTCTCACTCTCTGTAATTAGCGTAGTCGTAGTTTAAGTTGTGTTGTGGTGCCAAGACAATCAGAAGGGTTGAGAACCACCACCACCGTCGGTCAGGGAGCGGAGGAAGCCGAGCTTGAGAAAGACACTTTGTCCAACTCCTATACAAGTGATTGTACACAACAGAATTGAGCCAAAGAGATACAAGAGATTGTACTCTGTGGCTTGACTCAGTTCCTTTCATCTTATTTATCACTTTTATTGCATTTTGATTGAATATTGCTTTTGTAAAGATAATTTGCTTCTTTATAAAATTCATATATTTGATCCATCACATTTTGCCATTGTTTATTTCTTGTTTATGTTGAATGCATTTATACTTTATGCAAAACTTCATTTCAAACGCTTAGGCCGACTTGATCACTTGGTAAAAGCATCTTTAACTTAGATTATTCGAGAGAATAACTAAGCTGCATCAAGTAGGATGCCTAGTACAGCTAGAGATAGACTTATTGGTGTTTATTGCATTCTATGTTAGATGCATGCATCCTAGAGATAGGTTTTGTATGTTATTTGCATTGAGAAGTGTTGAATAAAGTTTAACGCATAAACAAAAGATAAGTAAATCATCCCATCTTATCCTCATCAAATTCTGGTTTGTGTACACTCATCTTAGACCGATCCATACCACTTACATTAAACTCCATTCTCGCATGATCCATCACTCACTACTCAACTCTTTTGTATCTTCTTGCACAGGCACAACATTTTAGTGTAAATAACATATTTCTCTTCATATATTTAGGAAAACCCCTTACAATAGATACAACGCAAGGTCTGCGTTTGTTTAACTGAATCCCTGAGTTCGACCCTGGACTTGCCAGGAACCTAAATTAGATTTATACTTGGGTCTGGTTTAGGAAAACTTAAACGTCATTAGAAGAAGTGTTGTGCGTTCTGTTGCATCTCTCTAACGCATTAATGCATTACAAATACTTAAATGCATCAAAGCATCAACGCATCACTTATACTTAGAACTTATTCTTCCAATTTATTTTATACAATACACTTCTAGAGCGAATCACGATAGCAACAAATAAGTTTTTGACATCGTTGTCGGGGATTCAGAAGTAAAACTAACCAGAAATTTCGTTTAGTCTGTTGTAGGAACACTTTGGTCGAAGGAGTATTATAAGCTAAGCCTAAGCTTGTGAACGTTTATGAGCAGGGAGAACACTCCTAAACTCAGATACGACCCCGAGATTGAAAGGACCTTTCGACGTAGGAACCAATCTAATCGTCATCGAAGGTTGAGGCAGCAATTTCTCAGACAACAGAACAGGCAACGAGCAATGGCAGAAGAACAAGCAAATCAGCAACTAGCTCATGCTGCACAGAATCCGATCCTTATGGCGAACAGCAGCACGCATCCAATGAGGGAGTACGCGTCCCCTGTACTGTATGATTTCTCTCCAGGAATCATATACCCAACGCCAGACGGGACGAGGTTTGAGATGAAATCTGTAATGCTTCAAGTGCTCTAGACTGCTGGACAATTTGGGGGTGATCGTGGTGAAGATCCTTACGCCCACATGAAGCGTTTCTTGGAAACGTGTAACTCATTTGTGATTCCTGGGATCACCCCAGAGGCGATCAGGCTGTCTTTATTCCCCTATTCTTTGCGTGATGATGCAAAACAATGGGTAAGCTCACTGAAGCTTGGTGAAATCACCACTTGGGAGAAGTTGGTGGAGAAATTTATGCAAAAATACTTCCCACCTACCACCAACGCGAAGAGGCATCGAGAGATTATGAACTTTGAACAAGAAGAAGCTGAGACCTTAAGCGCCGCATGAGAGCATTTTAAGGGACTGATAAAAAATTGCCTGAACCATGGACTACCACTAACTATCCAAATGGAGACGTTTTATGGAGGATTGAATAGAGCATCGCAGATGGCAGCAGATGTAGCAGTAGCTGGTGGACTTATGGACAAATCTTACACTGAGGCTAAAGAGATATTAGACCGCATTACTAAGCACAACATGGAATGGGTGGACGATACGTATGATGGAAGAGCTGGCAGGAAGAAGAGATCTCAGAACGTTAATTCTATCGATTCCAATGCAATAGCCACACTTTCTGCTTAAGTGGCTACGATGACCAGACTTTTGCAGAACATAATGCTAGGAAACGCATCAAATCAACAGAAGGTGAATCAGGTAGAGGCGTTTGGGCAGCCCATGGTTAGCTGTGCGGGCTGTGGAGATCTTCACTCCTATGCGGATTGCCCACAAAATCCTTAGTCAGTATATTTCATTAAAAACAACCCAATTTCCAATACATATACTCCTAGATGGAGAAACTATCCAAATTTTTCTTAGACAGGAGGAAATCATCAAGAGCACCACCCAGGGCGAACCAACAGCAAAGGAATGGACCGTCATCTGCATTTCAACAAACGCATCAGCCACATCAACAGCCCTTTAATAGAGGAGGACAGGCGTCGAGCTTAGGATCTCTGCTTGAGAACCTATTGAAGGAGTACATAGCCCAAAATGACGCATTGCTGAAAAGTCAAACATCATCTATCAGAAACCNACACTTTCTGCTCAAGTGGCTACGATGACTAGCCTTCTGCAGAACATAATGCTAGGAAACGCATCAAATCAGCAGAAGGTGAATCAGGTAGAGGCGTTTGGGCAGCCCATGGTTAGCTGTGCGGGCTGTGGAGATCTTCACATCTCTGCTTGAGAACCTATTGAAGGAGTACATAGCCCAAAATGACGCATTGCTGAAAAGTCAAACATCATCTATCAGAAACCTGAAAATATAGGTAGGGCAGATAGCGAGCGAATTGAAGAGCAGGTAGCTTGAAGTTCTACCTAGCAATACTGAAACACCTGGGAATAACAATGGGAAGGAGCAATGTCACGCGGTGACGTTGCGAAGTGGAAAAGCTCTTGAAGAAAGAAGAATGAATCCAAGAAACAGCAGTCCTTCGAAAGAACCCATCACATGTTCAATGGAGCAAGAAGAAAGAACGCTTGAGACTACAAGCCATTCAGAACCCAGTACGTCTAACGCGGAAAAACCTGCGGTGCCTCTAAACGCACCATTCCCTAAGCGTCTGATGAAGAAGAATGATGAACAACAATTCAAGCGCTTTCTTGAGCTCCTAAGGCAGTTACATATCAACATTCCACTTATAGAGGCCTTGGAGCAGATGCCAACATATGTCAAATTTTTTAAGGACATTTTGACAAATAAAAGAAGAGTCAGTGAGAAGGAAGTAATCGCTAACGTAGGAGTGCAACGCGTTAGTAAGCAATAGTCTACCAAAGAAGCAGAAGAACCCTGGGAGCTTCACAGTTCCTTGCTCAATAGAAGGGTTGGATGTGGGTCATGCATTGTGCGATTTGGGAGCTAGCATTAATCCCATGCCTCTCTCAATCTTTAAGAAATTGGGAATTGGTGAAGCACAACCCACTTCTGTTACTCTTCAGCTCGCTGACAAAACAATCAAGTACCCAGAAGGAAAGATTGAAGACGTTCTGGTAAAGGTTGACAACTTCATATTCCCAACAGACTTTATTATCTTGGACTATGAAGTGGATAGAGAGGTACCAATTATCCTTGGATGCCCCTTCCTAGCTACTGAGAAAGTTTTAATTGACGTGCATAAAGGCAAATTGACTATGCGCGTAGATAGTCAAGAGGTGAAGTTTAATGTGCTCAATGCATTAAAGTTCCCAGATAATGAAGATTATCAACTGAACAGTTTAGAGTTACCTGAAGAAGAGACCCATGTATGTGAGGTCCTTGTGTTGGAGGAGAACCTGAAAGAATCAGAGCCGCCAAGTCTGAGTGAGCAGCGGACAAAACCAACGCGTCCATCACTTAAAGAACCACCAGAACTCGAGTTGAAACCATTGCCTAGTCACCTAAAATATGCCTTCCTTGGAACCAACAACACTTTACCTGTGATCATTTCCACGAATCTTACAGAGCCTAACGAGCACTCTCTTTTGCAGATGCTGAAAAAGTACATGCGTGCAATAAGGTGGACGCTAGCGGATATCTGCGGCATCAACCCATCTTATTGCATGCATAAGATCAGGCTGGAAGAAGGGAAGTCGGGGTCAATCGAGCATCAAAGAAGGTTGAACCCCATAATGAAAGAAATGGTCTAAAAAGAAATTTTACAATGGTTGGACGCGGGAGTTATTTATCCTATATCCGACAGTAGTTGGGTAAGTCCAGTCCAATGCGTTCCCAAGAAAGGGGGAATGACTATGATAGTCAACAACAATAATGAACTCATACCCTCGAGGACTGTCATAGGCTGGCGCATCTGTATGGATTACATGAAGCTCAACGCAGCAACCAAGAAAGACCATTTCCCCCTTCCTTCCATCGACCAAATGCTTGACAGACTTGCGAGCAAATAATTTTACAACTTTCTTGATGGATACTCTGGTTATAACCAGATTTTGATTGATCCAGAAGATAAGGAGAAGACAACGTTTATCTGTCCCTTTGGAACATTTGCATTCAAATGCATGCCCTTTGGGATGTGCAACGCACCGGGGACATTTCAAACGTGTATGATGGCTATCTTCTCCGACTTCTTAGAAAAGACCGTTGAAGTCTTCATGGACGATTTCTCAGTCTTTGGAGACTCATTCCAATCATGCCTAGATAATTTAGAGGTCGTCCTCGCTCGATGCGAGGAAACAAACCTTGTGCTGAATTGGAAAAAATGTCATTTCATGGTAACCGAAGGAATTGTCTTAGGCCACAAAATATCTAAGGTTGGGTTGGAAATAGATGAAGCCAAGATAGATGTCATAGCAAAACTTCCACCACCATCAAATGTTAAAGCTTTATGAAGTTTTCTAGGGCATGCTGGCTTCTATCGAAGGTTCGTTAGAGGATTCTCTTAGATTGCGTGACCTCTGAGCGCATTACTAGAGGCGAATCGGCCCTACGATTTTAATGAAGACTGCACTGATGAATTTGAAACATTGAAATATGCGTTAACGACAACCCCGGTATTAATAGCACCGGATTGGACACAACGTTTTATTCTCATGTGCGACGCGAGTGATGTGGCAGTAGGAACAATGTTAGGGCAGAAGAAAGGAAATTTGATACATCCCATCTCTTACGCGTCCAAAACTTTGAATGACTCTCAGGAACACTACACCACCACTGAAAAATAAATGTTGGCTGTAGTGTTTGGTATTGAAAAGTTTAGATCTTACCTAGTTGGTGTGTCAACCACCATATATATCGATCACTCAGCCATAAAATTCCTGATGAGTAAAAAGGACTCGAAGCCAAGATTGATAAGATGGGTGCTGCTGTTACAGGAGTTTGATATTGATATCCAGGACAGAAAGGGAACCGAGGACCAGGTGGCTAACCACCTGTCTAAGCTAGAACATCAAGAAATGCAAGATCAAGAAAGTGAAATCAAGGACGCATTCCCTGATGAAAACTTATTCAGAGTTAAAGGCAGGGAACCTTGGTATGCAGACATCGTCAATTACTTAACTACCAAGCAATTCCCTGGGAACTTCAACTCTCAGCAAAAGAAACGGTTAGTACATGACAACAAGTTTTATTTTTGGGATGAACTGTTTCTATATAAGCAAGGTACCGACTCTATAATGCGTCGATACGCTCCGAAGGAGGAGACACAATGCATCTTAGCTGAGTGTCATGACTCTTCTTATGGGGGGCATTTTGTTGGGCAGAGAACCGCTGCGAAGATTCTTCAGAGCAGATACTTCTGGCCCACCCACTTCAAAGATGCGAGGGAGTTTGTTCGTAATTGTGACCCCTGCCAACGCACCGGGAATATTTTTTCAAGGGACGCAATGCCCTTGAACAATATTCTCGAAGTTGAGCTTTTTGATGTTTGGAGTATTGATTTTATGGGACCTTTTTCCTTGTCCTACGGCCAACAGTATATCCTGCTTGCAGTAGACTATGTGTCAAAGTGGGTAGAAGCAGTAGCCTGTACTAGGAATGATGCGTCCACTGTTTCAAAGTTTCTTACCAGGAACATTTTCACGCGATTTGGAACGCCAAGGGCCCTGATAAGCGACGAAGGTACGCATTTCATTAATCGCATCATTTCTAAATTACTTGCAAAATATAATGTTAGGCACAAGATCGCTACTGCCTACCACCTACAAACAAACGGTCAAGCGGAAGTTTCCAATCGAGAAATCAAATCTATCTTGGAGAAAGTTGTCAATGCAACGCGTAAGGACTAGGCACAGAGGTTGGATGAAGCCCTCTGGACCTACAGGACTGCATACAAGACCCCTATAAGTATGTCTTCATACTCTCTTGTATTTGGAAAAGCTTGTCACTTACCTTTAGAGTTGGAGCACAAGGCGTTTTGAGCAGTTAAGAAGCTAAACATGAACTTAGACGTCGTGGGTGCTCAACGCAAACTTCAGCTTAATGAGCTCAAGGAGTGGCGATTGAATGCGTACGAGAACAACAAGCTATACAAAGAGAAGACAAAGTGTTGGCACGACCAACGCATTAGTAAGAAAGAACTTTTTGTTGGCCAAAAAGTTCTATTGTTCAATTCACGTCTGCGTTTGTTTCCTGGGAAGTTAAAATCTAGGTGGTCAGGACCCTTTATCATTAAGACAATCTTTCCATATGGAGTAGTGGAATTAACACGGGAGGATGGCACCAACGCATTCAAAGTAAATGGCCAAAGAGTGAAGTCATACTTTGAAGATGGATTGGAATGTCAAAAGTCATCTCTCGCACTATGCGAAGCCAGTAAGGCCCATGTCGAAGCATCCCTGCATTTACATCGCCATATATTCCAAGGACGCTTCCTCTATCCTTGTCTTTTTGCATTCTGTATTTTACAATGCGTTTGAGTTTGTTGGTTTGTTTGTTTGTCTATTTTAAGATTGATTGTTCTTTGTTTTTGCCTTCATAAAGTTGAAAATTTACTTGTTTTTTTTTTTAAAAAAAAAAAGTTGTGTATAATCGAGTTAGGAATAACGGACGCGTTAGACTCAAGTTTAACGCATGGTCCAGTTGAAGGGACGCGTCTCAAGAATATAAAAGCACTCGAGTGCTTGGAAACCCAAGACGTCCCTTCAGCTTTACATTTATTACGGACGTCAGGCGCCGCCTGATGTTAGCCCACTAACTCTCTCTCAGCCTATAAAAAGATCGAACGCTTCATTTTCTTTCTTCTTCCTCATTTCCCTCTCGAGCTCTCTAAAACAAAAGAAAAAAAAAAGGAAAACCCTAGCCTCTCCGTTTCCCCTCATCGCCGATCTACTCAAACTCCTCTCCGGCCATAATGTCGTCTGCATCAGATAGCCAGAACCAAACCATGAGCTTCGAGAAGGACTCACCGGTAAGTTCCTACTCTTCCTCGTCTGTTTCGATTTCACCTCCCCCGAGCCCTAGAAAAACCTCCAAAGCCCCTGTCCAAATCAAACCCATGCACGGCGAAGCCACTTCTTCTTCCCAGTGGTTGTCTAGGTTGAAACCTTCCACATCTCCAGTCGTGCGTCCATTCCACTTTCTATCCAACCCTTAGCAACCATCTACCCAGTCGACTCAGACGCGTCAAGCCAATCGCCGCGTTCACCCATACTCATATCCTCCCCTAGGTCGCCTCATACTCCATCAGGCACCCCTCCACTTACTCCACCCAGACCCCCTTCTGACAGTCCTGCGTCAGAGTGCAACCCTGAAGAGTTGGCGGAATTGGCTCAACTGGACGACAGGAAGTTTTTGGTGCTATTTTGGCGAGTCTCAATCAAAGCCAAGAGGAAGACCAAGTGATGCGTTCAGACCCACCTAACATATCACTTGAAATTGACGAAGTGAAACGGTACGCTATGATGCTTAAAGAGGAATTAGAAGAAGAAGATAGAGAAGAAGAAAAAAGAATTGGCCCAGACACGTCTCAATCACGCCAATCCGACGCGAATGAAGAGCCCTTAAAATCAAAGAGAGTGAAAAGGAAAAGGAAATTAATATTAGAAGAAGAAGATGAGCAATCAACATCCGGTCCTAAGGATGCAACGCATGGGAGTTGCTCAAGGCACGATGCACTAGAGAAGGACTTGGAAGACTACCAGCCCGCGAGGCAAGGGCGAAAGAAGACAGCTCTCCAAAGGAAATTGGATAATGAATTGAGAGAGCTAGCAAGAGAAGCCAAAGAACACGCGGCAGGAAAACGCAAGGTAACCGACGCGTTACCTAAGAATACCTCGGGAAGAAAGCGTCAATTCAGTGATATACTTGTAGAAAAGGGCTTCTTTCCCGAGTGCCACCCACTGCCAATATACATAATAGAAACATTAAATGCATTGGGGTGGAGTTAGTTCTGCGTTGGGCACACACGTATTTGCCCAACCTTGTCCGCATGTTCTACACCAACGAGTTTGACATGGAAAAGGACATAGCCTTCGTTGATGGGGTATTAGTGCGCTTCTCAGCCGACAAGATCAACGAAGTGTTCAACATTGATAGTAATCCAGACGCGGAAGGTAATCGCATCTTGGAACAACCAACACCAAACCAACTGGAAGATACGTTAAGAACGGTAGCCAAACCTGGAAGCAAGTGGCAAACATCTAGAAACGGAGCAAAGATGCTAGCTTCCAGGAACTTAACCCCAGACGCGAACCTATGGTACTATCTGATCAAAATGAGCATCATGCCTACAACGCATGATGAAACACTGTCAAAGGAACGCGTTTTGGCTACCTATTGCGTCATGCAGTGCATCCCTTTAGACATTGGAAGAATTATAAGGGATCAAATCAAGGCCATCAAGACTAAACCACGAGGGCAACACTACTTCTCTTGGCTGATCTGTGCATTATGTGAACGCAGGGGCATCCCTCTAAGGGATGATCATGAAGAGATCGATGGTTTGATAGATATAAAGTTAGTAAGGCGTTTACTTCGCAGTTCGCCGCATCAACCTGCCTTACCTACCAAAGAAGTGGCAACCAAATCTCAATCATCCAAACGCGCCCCCAAAAAAAGACACGTCCAGATTGTTGAACACAGCGATGAAGCTTCAGAGCATGAAGAATATGAAGCAGAGCTTGATCTTACGGGTGAGGAAGCGCAGCCAATCCTCAACCTTACTCTCCATGACTCACCAATGGCCCTACCAGAAGGGAGTCTTGATCAAACGCATCAAGAGCCTACTCAGATAGATCAAGACATCCCTTATTCCCTTCCTTTGCCCCCACCAAGGTCAATTCCCAATTTTGTGCCTCTTTCAACCATCTATGAACCAACTGGGTTAGGATCAAGCAACACACCAAATTTTGAAGACCCAGTTGGAAGAAATGAAGAACCAACACCACCTCAACGCAATGCTGACTTAGAAGAGTTGAAAACTTTCATCAGTGATCAGCTCAGACCATTGGCCGCGTCCATCGAAGGTCTTCAGAAATAGAATCGGGTTCTAAGAGATTACCTAAGGTAGCAAACACAAAGAATGCAAGACCAATTCGTTTATACAACGCAATACATCAATCAGGTCTTGGTTGGGATGTTTACTCTGCCTCCATTGCCTGCCCATCTTAGAAACCCTTTGCGCTTTATAGATGAAGACCCTGGAGAAGAACGCAGAGATGACGCGCCAACACAATAGAGTTTTGGGGTGTTGGGTTATTTTGCATTTTGATTTAGTTGATGTTCTTTTGTATTTGCTTGACTTGTTTGTTTGTTTTATGTGAATCTATGAAAATGAATAAGAAGTTTCTATCATTTTGTTCCTTACATTTGATCTTAGCATACTTTATTTTTGTTCTTTAGATATTTTCTAAGTCCTGTGCTTTGCTTGACCTCAATGATATCAACTATATGAAATCTATAAGTATAAAGTAGGCGTTAGAAAAATAAACAAAGCCTGAACTTCTCTAAAAAGACTATGTTTTCTTTCTAACACGTGCAAGTTTTAAGTCTTAAACTCCTTTCGGACTCTCAAAGCCTTTTTGAAATTTTGTTTCTCTTTTAGCAATGAGGATTTAGCTCGTCTCCAAATTTGGGATGAGTCTAGGTCATCTCCAAATTTGGAGATGAGGGAAATCCAAGTTAAGACGCATCAAACGAGTACATAACAAAGAAAGGGAATAAAATAAGAAAAATGTTAAATGCAACTCCTCTGTCATTACTTTAAAAGAAAAATCTCAAAATGACATGAGTTAAGTTGGAACAGGCACTTAGCCGTAGTTGAATGTTCGCATGACACCCATGGGGGCAAGCCAAAACGAAGTTAAGTCTCCTAGACCAACACGTCCCATAGAACTCCTCTATCTATTCTGAAGAAATTATATCTTGAAACGCATGAATATTAGATATGAGTTTAGTTGTGAAGGGTTCTCACCCGTAGTTGGATGCTCGCATGACACCCGTGGGGGTAAACCAAAACGAAAGTGGGATACCTAGAACAACGCATGGATAAATGAATTCATAATTTTTTTTTCTTTTTATCTGGCATTTACCTTAAAAAAAGCATCTAACGCATTGCTAGTTTAGAAAAAAACTAGAATGTTTTGAGAAACGAAAGGATTGTTGATAAAAGGCCTGTTGCATCTGAAACTGAACATTAGTCCTTTTAGAAAAGAGTCAATCTGAGTTACATTTTCCAAACTCTTGTCTCAAACTTATGACTGAATATGATGAGAGGTGAACTCTACACACCTAAGACAAAGGAGATAACAAAGAATTATTTTGGAATGCTTGAAGACAAACATTGTTCAAATTTGGGGGTGGTGATAACTTGTAGAAATACAAGTTATTTTTGCTCTTAAGTTGGAACAACTAAGGTTTTTTATGATAAATTCTCCTCATTTTTAGAAGAAACGCATGGATTTATTCAAACATTAGCAAACTGATGCAAAAGCAGTTTTATTACTAAATATCGCGACACTAACGCATTGTATTGCAAGATTTCAACATGAGGATTAATACTAACGCATTAGAGAAGTGCCGCAGGGAAAGCTCTAACGCATGGGCCATGCATCTGAAGGAATTCAACGCAGAGAAGATTCATTGACCCAGGCTGATTGTGTCACATTACCACTTGCAAGTATGGGCACAAGCAGCAGGCGTCGTCTGAAAAGCTTCCGAAAGTCAGGCGGCTGATCAGGACATGGACTTTAATGTTGCCCATTCACCAAGTGGACATGACCAACGCCTATAAATAGATGAAGTCCTTCCAGAGTTCAAATTATTCGGAGCACATAGAAATTATCAAGACTCTCACTCTCTATAATTAGCGTAGTCGTAGTTTAAGCTGTGTTATGGTGCCAAGACGATCAGAAAGGTTGAAAACCACCACCACCGCCGGTCAGGGAGCGGAGGAAGCCAAGCTTGAGAAAGATACTTCGTCCAACTCCTATACAAGTGATTGTACACAATAGAATTGAGCCAAAGAGATACAAAAGATTGTACTCTGTGGCTTGACTTAGTTCCTTTCATCTTATTTATCACTTTCATTGCATTTGATTGAATATTGCTTTTGTAAAGACAATTTGCTTCTTTATAAAATTCATATATTTGATCCATCACATTTTTTCATTGTTTATTTCTTGTTTATGTTGAATGCATTTATACTTTATGCAAAACTTCATTTCAAACGCTTAAGCCGACTTGATCACTTGGTAAAAGCATCTTTAACTTAGATTATTCGAGAGAATAACTAAGCTGCATCAAGTAGGACGCCTAGTATAGTTAGAGATAGACTTACTGGTATTTATTGCATTCTGTGTTAGACGCATGCATCCTAGAGATAGGTTTTGTATGTTATTTACATTGAGAAGTGTTGAATAAAGTCTAACGCATAAACAAAAGATAAGCAAATCATCCCATCTCATCCACATCACATTCTGGTTTGTGTACACTCATCTTAGACCAACGCATACCACTTACATTAAACTCCATTCTCGCATGATCCATCACTCACTACTCAACTCTTTGTCTTGCACAGGCACAACACTTTAGTGTAAATAACATATTTCTCTTCATATATTTAGGAATACCCCTACAATAGATACAATGCAAGGTCTGCGTTTCTTTAACTGAATCCCTAAGTTCGACCCTGGACTTGCCAGGAACCTAAATTAGATTTATACTTGGGTCTGGTTTAAGAAAACTTGAACGTCATTAGAATGAGTGTTCTGCGTTCTGTTGCATCTCTCTAACGCACTAACGCATTACAAATACTTAAACACATCAAAGCATCAACGCATCACTTATACTTAGAACTTATTCTTCCAATTTATTTTATACAATACACTCCTAGAGCGAATCATGATAGCAATGAACAATATATCTACAGTGAGGAGAGTGGAACTATCAAGCTATAGTGGTATGACTCGGTAGTTAACGAATATTGATAAATTCGGTCTAAAGAGTTTAACAAATTAATCTCAAATCGTTAGAGCTCATGATCTGTAGGTCCATAAGATCCCTCTCTACTAGCTCGTAAAACATTAACATCTTGAATTAGTGAATTTAGTGGTTTTGAAATGTTCAAAATCAAAATTAAGATTTTCAATTCGAAATGTTCAAATTGAATTTAAGTACTTTCAATTTAAAATATTCAAATTGAATTTAGGGTTTTCGATTTGAAGTGTTCAAATAGCAAACTAGGTTTTGAATTTGAAATGTTCAAATTCAAATTAGGGTTTTGATAATTATATTCGATATAATTAACGTTTAATTTTGTTAAAATTAAAAAAAATTGGAGAATTTAAAATATTTAGATATTGATTTAAATATTGATTACATGAATTAGATTCATATTAGGTATTTAGTTAATTTAATATTTGATATTACATTATTATTTAATTAAATTAATTAAATTTGTTTGATTAATTAAAATCAAATTGTTTTTCATTTTTTCAAATTCAATTTTAGAAATTGAATTTTATATTTAATTAATTGTTTACATTAAATCAAAAGAAAATGAAAATTAATTTGAACTTAGTGGAAACATCCAATTCATGGGATGATGAGGTGGTTTCTTCTCCATAACAACACTTAACTCTTCATTTGAGTGTCATTTGAAGTGGCAATGGCTGAGAGATGAAGTGGTTGCATGCATTTGATTCACAAAACTTTCAATATTTCAGATGGAAGGGGGAGGTTGTTGTAATTTAATAAAATTCTACAGAAAATTTCTTTCTCTTAAAAAACTCTCTCAATCTCATACTTAGTTGACTTCAAGATTGAGTTCCACCACTCAAATTCAAGATTAGTGGAGAAGACACTTTTGGTGGTCTACTGTTGATTTGAAGGTCAAATTCGTCGAGAGCAGTTTAGATTTGAGATATTTCATTAAAAGTATAAGTTTTGAAACTATTCTCATGAAATTCTATTCATGCATGCTTTTAGAACTCAAATTAAATATAATTAGGGTGCTTATTGATTCTGATTGCTTCCGTTGCATGGTTGTACATTCCATCAAGCAACCCTTTCAGTATTCGTTTTTCATATAAGACAATAGATATGATATAAAGATACTCCATATTATTCTCTCTATTAGTCTCAATATGATAACCACTGCAACGTATATATAAGTAGATTTCTTTTTTATTGACTAGAGAATAATGCATTGTCAATTGTAAATTTTGTTCCTCTAGGCAAATAATATTTGTTTTTCCAAAGCTTTGCAGAATCTGATATTGTATTGACTTTTGCTGCTAGCATTGTTAGTTTGAAAAAATATTTTTTACTTGTAAAGTATTGTATGTGTAATTTCTGTCTGCCAAACATAGATCTTCTTCACCCATTTTTTTAGTCACCTAACATATGAAAATGATCTAGGTTTCTTCATTAAAAGAAAATAATTACAATAAGAAAAACAACATTTGGAATATATAAAGGTTAACATCTACTAAGAGGAAAAAAAACGTAGAGATGAATAAAAAAAGCAACATTAAGTTTAGATATTTTCAAAGTCAAAGGAAACATTTGATGTTCTATCAGTTCTGTCGATTTTCTCTTCAGGAGATTCAAAGAAGTTCGTCACATCAAAATTTGTCCTATGGGATAGGTCAAATATATCATTTTCCTGATATGCAAAATTTGCTTCCACATTTTTCTCTTTTTGCTTCAAGGATGCTTGATAGAGATTAACTAAGTGTTTTGATGTACAACAGGTACGTGATCAATGACCAGTCATTCCATGTCGGAAGTCTTTATTTTTAACACTTTTTGAACTCTTATCTTGTGGAGCTTTTTCTTTTTTATCATCATTTTTATGGTTCTTTTGAAATTTGAATGATTAAAACGACCACCATGAAAATAATAATTATTTCTTCATTTGCCACGGTCATGACCTCGACCACGACCACGATCACGATCTCAACCATGATTATTATTAAAATTCATAGCATCCACTTCATGGAATGGTGTCATCCCAGTTGGTCAAGATTCATGATTTTTCATTAATAACTCGTTATTTTTTTTAGCCACAAAAAGACATAAAATTAGTTCAAAATATTGTTTAAAACCTTTCTCTTGATATTGTTGTTGCAAGAGCATATTCAAGACATGAAATATAGAAAATGTGTTCTTTAACATATTAGCATCAGTAATTTCCTCTCTGCATAACAATAGTTTCGAACTGATTTTAAACCATGCGGAGTTGTAATCACTTGCTGATTTGAAATCTTGTAGCCTCAAGTGCATCCACTCATAACAAGCTTTAGGAAGAATAACTGTTTTTTTATGATCATTCATCTCTTTCAATTTTTTTCCACGAGATACGAGGATCTTTTATTGTAAGATACTTCATTTTCAATCCCTCGTGGAGATGATGACGAAGGAAAATCATAGTTTTTCTTTTGTCGTGACTGGATGTCGTATTTTTTTCTTTAATAATCTCTCCAAGATTCATAGTATCTAGGTGGATTTTATCATCAAGTACCCATGACAAATAATTGATGTCATTAATATCAACGGTGGAAAATTCTAATTTTGTAAGATTTGTCGTGGTAACACTACCATAACATATTGTATTTATATTATAAATTTAATAAATATTAAATATGCAAAATAACGTTAAATTTATTAATTATTATGAAGAGGAAAAAACCGACATACCTTTAGGACCTATCTTTAGCGAGGAAAACAATAGAAGCTCGTGCTAATAGCATCTTGTGAATTTGAGGAGCATAACGACGCACAACAAGAACATGAATATAGAGAAAATATAATATAATATATAAAATAAATAAATAAATAACAAAAAGTAAATAAAATAAAAAAAAATGATTTCTCCACTTTCTCCAATCTTTTTAGATTGATCACCAATATGTGTAATATGTAATCTTGACACATGGATAATGTATAAGGTAATGGATAAGTAACACATCGGCCAATTGACACTGATAATGGACATCTACATTACACCTAATTTAACATATTTATAATAAAAATATATATTCCAATGCACAAAATTTTTTCTTTTCTTTTCTTTGTTTTTTAAAAGATTTTGAACTTTCGATCTCTTAACTCTAAGAATGCAAGTACTTGAATTTATAAAACTAGCACGATAGAATTCATCGATAGAATTTTTAGACCTTATATTTAAACTTTTTCTTTTCAATTTATTCATATTATATTTAAACGTTTTGTCATTGTGCATATCTTGTTAGGTATTAAGATAAAATTAAATTTAGAGCAAACTTTATGTTAAAAAAAATCACTATAGTTAAACTTTTTAGTTGAGCAGTGGTTTACTTGATTAAAGCCCACCACATGTTTCTATGATAACAAGTCATGTTGGTGCAAAAATCTAGTTAAGTAGGTACATTTCTTTCATTCATTTTGAGGAAGAAGGGACTTGGAAGACAAGATCCCACACTGATATGGTGTTACGGTCAAATATGTTTTCATGCTTAAGTTAATGCTTATCTGACAAGATGTAGAGGTTAGAGTAGGTTAGAACCATACAATTATTTACCAAAGTTAAGGAGATGAAAGATATGTGCCTTGACTTAGTTTGTACCTGTTTGCGGTCCAATGCACCCCTTTAGAAAGTCAAATATCCATCGTATCAAAACTGTAAAATAAGTTAAGTTGAAAATAATTAAGGAGAGGAGAGACACGTGTATCCAGTATTCCACTTTAGATAGTCAAATCTTCACCTTCACTTGACCATAATTGAATGACTATGTGATCTTTCTTAGGTCAAGGCTTCTTGACCATGGATCTCGATGAATTTACCCCTAATAAATTAGGTTAATTTGATAGAAAAAGAACTTATAATTTTTTCTACTGAGTGCCTTACAATAAAAACTCAATCCATGTTTCATTCTTCCATTTAACTCGAAATATTCGTTGATAATTTGTCATGAAACAATTTTTGATATTATTGATCAACAACTAGAACTTGTTAACTTTAAGAAAGCCCATGTCAAAGTTGCTTTTGTATAATTGTTGAAGTTAAGTCTCCGGATTTTTTGAACTTGTAGAAGAATTTACCCCATAAAGAAACTACAAACTCAAACTTTTCTAAAAGCTTTGCTTTTCTTTAGTGCTTTTTCATTGAAGATTTAACTATTGGCTAAAGCACTTTCTTTGACCTTAATATACTTGGCTTGCTTGCAAGCAACCACTAGTCATGTGCCCTTTACTCATACACAATTTTATTCTTCTACTTTCTCTAAATGGTCCTACGATTGAATTCTGACTCGATATGTAATACAATAACGGTTGGAAAAAAAACATCTCACTACTAATACAAGAATAAACATAAAATAATTGAGAAATTAAAAAAAAAAAAAAAGCAATAAAATTGAAAACACAAGAAATTAAATTGAAAAAACTCCAAATTGGAGAAAAAATCATGGACAAAAAAAAAAGTTTACTACGTGAAAAGGCAACCGAATTACAAGAGTACTATTCAAAGCTTTTGTATCACTCACATCCTTAAATTTCACTCTCAAACTAGATAATACAAGAGGAAATTTAACTTGAGTTAACACTTAAGCTTAAAGTGTTTCTAATTGAGATTACGTGAAACAAAAAACATAGGCACATTTTATAACGTTTGAAGTCCATCACTTCTTTGAAGTTTTTCAACGTGGGACAACTGCATTTCTAATATTTTACCAAATAAATAATCTTAAAAAGTATCGTTTTAAAGGAAAGAGATTTGAAATCATTACTAATCGCACTTAAAGTTCGTTTGTTCGTTCATTCGTTCGAGAAATCAAGAAAACTACGAATACAAATGGTCTGATTGATAAAAGGCGAAGCAAAGAAACAAAACCAGAAATAATGGGAAGACAGCAAGAGAATTCTGAGTGTTTAAAGCAGAAAAAAACAATGTCATCTGATTTTGTTCAATTCCAAAGAAAAAAGAAAACATGGAAAGACAAGTAGACATTGTAGACTTGGAAAAACAAGAACAACATTCATATATAGAAGTTACAAAGTTGAAAGCAAACATATTTAAGAATGTAAGAATCAGCAAAAATCGGGCCTTGGTTTCTTGTGAACCGATACGCAGCCGCGTTGATGATCCCTAAAGATTCTGATCTCAGAAAACTCCCTTAAGTCTTCAAGACTGATGTATTGCTGCTTCACCATTCTCATGGAATCACCTCCACTTTCATGTATCCAAACATAAGGTTGACAAGCTTCATCATAGTAATAAAGCAAGCTCTTCATACTTCTTCCTGGCATGTATGCTTTGTAAATGCTCTTACATTTTAACCTCTTTGAGCATCCTGGCTTCAAATTATGCACTCTTTTCAATATTGATCCCACCCTTATCTGCAGCTCCACCGGCCTGTCACTCAAGTTCCATATTCGGGTGCCAAATCCCGACGCTTGAGCGTGATCTCGGCACCCATCGAAGCAGCTACCAAGAGGGAAAACGCCAAACCCCGGCATCCTGACTCGAAAAGTTGGTTCTGTTTTTGTCACCCTCCCAAATGTGGAAGACTAGTATTACTTATAAATGAACTGAAACTATTAAAAGCGGCATCAGATGGCTGTGATTAAGGGTACAAGGAATCAGAAGACCATAAAGCAATTTTGGAGTTAAGGTGAAATGAGAGTATGATAAGAAATTTGCACTCTATTAATTATTTCACTATAATGGAATATCGGATAAACCCCTTCCATCAAGGAATTGGTAGGGTCCTCAAAGACCACTGAATTCAACAGCATGAAAAAAATTGCATTGGAAGAATAAAAGTTTATAAAAAGAAAGTGAAGAAACTTAAAATTCTATTGGGTTGTTGAGGAAGGAAGATAAAAAGGAAATGGTGTATGTAACCACTAAAAGGAAGAATTCAAAGCTTCATGATGAAAGGTTGCATTTTGAAATATGATGTTGCTTCACCTTTCATGATGAAATCTTTTTCTTTTAGTTCACTCCACTGTTCATTCTTCCCAACAACCTTCAATCACCTTAGAGAAGATTGTGGGTAGATTGATGCTGAGATTCTCACTTTCAAAACTACAAAAGAAATCAATTTTAAAACTTTAAACTACTTTAGATTCAATTGAAACATAGTTGACTACATATTCCAAAAGATCAAGAATGTGATTTAGAGTATAAAAACAAAAGAAATAATGTGTGAAATCAAGTTACCCAAATGGTGTTTTCTTCTTTTATACTGAGTGCACTCAACACATAGTTGGGAATTGAAGGGATCCCAATAGGAGTTGGTGGACACAGAAGCAAGAGCTCAAGAAGCAAGGTTGCAAAGTCTGTGTCCACCACTTCTAACAGTTTAGAATCTCTATTCACCGTTGCAACCATCTTGACGAGTCTCTCTACAATTACAAGTTTAGTTTTTAAATTTTTAAGTTTACGATAAAAAAACATTCATGAACTTTAAAAAGTATGAAGTAAATTTTAATTTTGTGCCTAATAGGTTCTTGAATTTTACGATATCTAGTGAAGCTATAAATTTCCAGTTTTGTATCCAATAGATGTACGACATATGTCAAAATGAGCTTAACTCAATGATAATTATCATAACTTTCCTTCCTAAAAGTCGAAGGTTTGATCTCTCATCTCTTGTTGTACTCCAAAAAGGGAGAAAAAACAAATGTATGACATATTCAAAATCTTCAAAATGTGGTTGATACGTTAGATTTAAAACGGAATGTTATGTGTATTAACATTCCAAACTTTCAATTTTTTGTCTAGTAGTTTCATGTATTTTAAAAAATGTAGAATAAGTAAATGACCTATTAGATATAAATTTGAAAATTCAAGAACTTAATGGAAATAAAAATGAATGAAAGCATGCTTTTAGTAACTTTCTAAAGTCCAAGAACCAAAATTAAAAGTTTGAGACCTATTCGACATTAAAAAAAAAAAAAAAAAAAAAAAAAAAAAAAAAAAAAATGTAATAGTTAAAGACTAAACTTGTAATTTAACCTATAATGAATTATATATCAAAAAGATCTCATACCGTGTGTCACATCTTGATTTTTATACTAAAGAGAAATACTTTACATGCATCTTAGATTGTACGTATTTCTTTTGTATACCATACCAGCTCAATGGTCCAACTACATTTTGCCATGTGACAAACTCTTCTCTTTTAAAACATTTTTGAGTTTTTTCAACTATGATGAGGTTGGCTGTTTGCCACATTGTTCAAAGTATTTTTGAGTTTTTCAACTATGTGGTTGAGGTGGACAGTAAAATAATAAGTACAACCCAAGATGAATTAAAATAATAATAATAAATAATCGAGCAGAGTGATTCTTGTACCAATCTGGATTACTTTACTCTTCGTTTCCATCGCAGATGAAATCTGTCAAGATCTTCCTTTTGTTCTTTCCTAGAAATATGATACAGAAAAGTTCAAGGGACTGCCTAAAAGCTATTATATATATATTCATCCCCAATCAAAATACACAAGCTAAGCCACTCTAATAATACATTGCTCAATCAAAAGAAATCAGGCTTCTTCTTCTACTTAAAAGCAGATTATGGAACTAAGTCCCTAAGTTATGGAACTGTACAGAGAGATTACAAACCATAAGCTTTCATTGTCATTTTTCATGGTTATCTTCAGTTGGGTCTATCTTGAGTATCAAAGGCTGCTTGAAATCTACAAGAACATCAGCAACAACTGGTAGTTGACCCGATGTGATATCGTCGTAATCCTCATTTTCGGCCAAAGCTTTATCTAGAGCAGCCTTGGCAACTCTCATAATGCAAATTATGAGAACCACTGCAATTCAAAGAAAAAGGTTTCAAGGCTCCATGGAAGCAAAGCTTGTGCAAGATGAATAAATGTTAGTGTTCTAGGTTTATTCCAATTTGATGTTTTACCAGCTGAATAGAACAGATATAGAAGGAAAATTGGAAGTCATTTTCTTAGTTCCATGTTGTCAAAAGGCTTTGTTTATGAAAGTTGGCATAAGTAACAATCTGCGCCAGCCTTGAGGCAAGGCTCTAACTTTTAGCCTTGAAACCTTGAAACGAGTTTCAAAGGAAACTTAAGAGGCTCATGCCTTTATGAAAACACACTGAAGTTTAAAATTCCTGCACCTTGTGTAATGAGAAAATTAACATTAATTTGCCTCATTCTTCAAAAATATAAAAGTGGCCAATTCGTTTTTTTTTTTTACTATAATGTTTAGTAATATTTGAGGCTTACACCTCGCCTCTCCAAGATTTCATTTAGCGTGACAAGAGTGACAAAGATAGGGATTAAAATAAGACAGGGTAATGTCGAGATGCCTTCTCCATTTCTATATCTTAGAACATCCCAAATCCTCGTCCTCATCCTCACTAGCTCCTCAATCTCAAGAAATCACGGTGACTTTGGAGATTTATTGTTTAGGGATCAAACGATAACACATGCACGAACCCAATTTGATCATTAATTGTCGGCTTCATCGACAAAGGAAATATCGTTATATGTGGGTAGCGTGCTAGAAATGTGAGCCATGTAAAACTTACCAGATACGAAAAGACCCAGCATGATAAATGCCTGAATTCACAAAAGAGCAAAATTACATCATACTATAACAAGTATATTATAACAATTCATGGAAATGCCTAAGAATTAGAGATTATTAATCTCTAGCCAACTGTGGAACCTGAATTAACTTACCCAATCAGACTTTGGAAATTCATTCCAGCCGTGAGTCACATCAGATAGATCCTTAAGAGTTGTTCCAATGTATACTAATGCAACTGTAATTGGCTACAAACCAAACAATCATTTAGACATCATTAAACTAAAATATCGATTAACGGAACTAACATAGCTGAACAAAAAAAAAAAAAAAAAAAAAAAAAAAAGAAAGTGAGCTATACAAAATTATCAGTGGATTGACCTAACAAGTATCAATGGCTTTCCATAGGCTTCTTTTACTATCAAATCACCTTTTTGACAAATTTCATCAATCTTTGTGACGAACTTCATGATAACAATTAACAAAAAATCAAAAGTGGGGGAAAATCATGGAGTATTTAGACCTAAGATAACATAACATAAGATGGCTATTATAATTAAAATGCTAAGAACTGTTCAATGTATCATTTGGATGCAATCTTTCAAAAGGAGAAAGCTGAGGAACATACCATCATTCCCAACCAGGAAGCCAACATGTACTTCCCTAGTGAAATAGGAGTCACAGACAAAAGATAATTCATTATGTTGAAGGGAAGCAAGGGAACAAGCCGAAGTAACAGAATGATCTGCGAAAAAAAAAAAGTGAAAATTTAAAACATGTAATGCAAATTATAGTAGCCAAAAGCTCAAGTACAAGATAAACAGCTAACTTAATAATGAAAACGCTATATTCACATACAAACCTTAAATCCAGATCTATGAATTGCAATTGCAACTGAACGAAACTGCGGATAGTCCTTTAACTTGGAGGTAACAAATGACTTACCAATCTGCGCAGCATAGTAAGAAACTTAAATTGATTAGGAAAAGATCAAAGGGATAGCAAGAGAAAATGATGCTATCAGTGTAATGCAGATACATTGAAAGGAAAACAATCCAAGGACTTACAGTTCTTCCAAGAAGAAATGCAGCCCCAGCTCCAGCAGTTGCACCAATAGAATCAGCAGCAATGCCAATGGGCAACCCGAACAAGTAACCACCCCCAAGCTGGAGAAAAGGCAGATAAAACTCAATGATGGCTTATGAAACTGTAACTAAGGCTCATGAACCACCATAAAGGATTTAAGCTTACTGTCAGGATTGAGGCTGGAACAGCCATGATTGTCAATGGAATGTATGCAACAGCTCTGCATTTAACAGCAGAAAATGCTTTATAGTGTTTCTGATAAGACTTGTATTGGTTAAGGTGAGGATGCTTAAACCAATGTTTCTCTGAAGAGGCTCATTTCAAAAGGGCATGCTTGAAAATTCACTTAATCAATTTGATACATGTCCTTAATTCTTCTGAAACAATTTAAAATTTTTTGTACCATCAAAATTAATTTTGAAGGATTAAAAGCATGTGTTCAGGCGATTTTGAACATTGTTGAGGAACACTCATTGAAAAAATGGAAGTCTCACACTCTTTATAAAATATATTCGTTACTCCTTTCATTGCTAATTGGTTTTGAGATAGAAAATAAAAATGATTATAACAATTTCAAAATCACTCCCAAACATGCCAAAAATAGGTAAAGTTGACTCACAGCACAACTGGCCCCCAAATGCCAAGATCCTGATGAACCCATAACAAGAAGTCCTTCAAAATCTGCAGAGAACAATGTCACTTGTTGGTATGTGAAATGACAAATAAGTAAAGCTTTTGAGGCACATAATTTAGAGAAAAAATAAAGTTTATTCCCTCTTAAGATTTCTTTCTCCCACTAAATTTTATGTGTGTAAAGTATACTTTATAGAGTTTGATGCAAAAAGAAGAATGAAAAAAATGAAAAGTGAAATTGGGGAAATTTGTGTACAGCCAAAATAGGATACTAAAAAGAGAAGAGGAACGACCAATCCAGCAGCCTCTCCCAACTCTTAAACTTTGTAAAATGTTACCATCTTCGCTAATTTTTTTTACTAATTTAAAACTTACAAATTTAAACTCACTAAGTACTTTATAAAAAGAACTCCATAAACTGACAAGTTATATAATATCAAATTTTGCACAGATTTAAATTTGGATTAAGTAACTAATTAACTATTGAATAACTATCTTAATGAAATATAAAAATAAAAATAAAAAATCGCTCTCACGTTTTTGTTTTTTCGTAAATCCTATCGATTTTGTGTCATACATATGTTTATAACTCATGCTTAAATCCTTTTTTTTCTTTTAGTACTTATCCGGAAAAAAAAAATTGTTAACACTTTTTTAAGTTTAAGATTATAACTATAGCAGAAGTTTCGGGTGCAATTTGACGAAATTAAAATTTTATAGTAAAAATTGCTACAATATTGATCTTTTCCCAAACAAATATTATTTATTTTTAATGAATTATTAACCGTTTGCATGGCAAGCTTCAAAAATAAAAATAAGAATAAAAAAGTTCGTGTGATAAACATGTTTGTTACTTAAAAAAAAATAAAATAAAAAAATAATAAATAATAAACTAAACTAAACTAAACAATTTTTTTTTTGTCACATTTTAAATTTTTTATAATATCATTTATATAGTTATGTTTTTTAAATATTAAAAAAAAAATTAATTTTTCTGAATGGACATCCCTACCTGTCTAAAAAATGAATCAAAGGATGGATCTATATGTATACATAGATACACATTCCTTTAAAACTTCATTTTTATCATTTAAATTACAATGAAGACCAACTTCAAAAAAACATAATTCTTTTTAATTTTTTTTTTTAAAAAAGTACATACTTTTTTTTTTGGTCCTCTCAATTTGGGACTTCTTTTAGGATTGTCTCAGACCATTTTTAAAATTGAAAACATTATAATTTTCTATTAAATTATATAATGAAAATAATGGTCCAAAAATTTACAAGAGTGAAAAAGACTATCTAAACATAAATCAACTTATTAAAGCATATTTTCTCGATTAAGAAGTCAATATTGTGTTGAATTAAGAAAATAAGGGGACAATCTTCCTTGGTTAACAAAATTGTCCTCTTTCATTCTTAATAGCTCACTAAACTATTTCATTTAGATAAATTTGTAAAAGAAATTAAATGATAAAAAGATATTTAAAGAGAGTTTAAATATAAGCATAACTCAACTAACATGAAACTTGTCTTTATCAATTTTGAGGTTAGAGGTTCGTTTCTCATTCACATATTTTAGTGAGGATAATTTCGTAAGGAAATGTTAATTTAACTTTAGGACATTTAATCAAATACATATTTTCATAAGGGTGTTGTCCCTATACCCACTTTTTAAAAAGTAATAATAATTCTAATCAATTAATTAATTTTTTTATAAAAAAAAACGTCTGAATCCCAAAAAATATTTTTTAAAACAGATATAAACAAATAATTAAAACTTTATATTTGTAATTTTTTTAAAATTTAAACAATTAAATTTTAAGAAAGTTTATGATTTGGGCAAGCATTTTTTAACATAAAATTTGTACTATTAAATAAAAAGTTACTTCAGAGTCAGACAAATAGACAAAGACAAATTATAAATCTTTTTATGCATAAAACTAAAAATAGAATGATTTTCTCTTTTTCTTTTTAATATATATAAAAACCAAGTAATGAAAAATTTCATGTCATTTTGAAATATTTTCTCAAATAACACAATTCTTTAATTATATAATCATAATAAAACTAGTTAAGCAAATAATCTCAATCAAAATGTCTTAAGAATCTCTTATTCCACTTGTTATTGATCTAAGAAATAAAAATAAAATATATTTTTTCCTTTTAATGAAAATGAAATGTGTAATATTTCCTTCCTAGAAAAGTAAATAAATAATTTTTTTTTAAAAAAAAAAAGCTCAAATATTTTTTTTAGTTGCTATAGACCTTTTATTAATGAATTTAAGCTTAATTCTATCAAAATTAATTTGATTTCATGGAAAATGAAAACAAAAATATTATGTTAAAGTAATATGAATTTCCAAAATTCGTCAATCTCATAGGACTTGAAATGAGAATTAAGAAAGCAAACGGACCTTTTGGATGGGGAGAGTAAAGCAAGCGATGGCTATGGCGGCGACGAGGAGGAGGAGGAAGACGATTCTGAAACTCGAAGCCATCATCGGAAAACCCCTATCTCCGCCTCCGGCGAGATTGAGACCGTAAATCGGACCTCCGTTAGGGCATCGGAAATTAGGCGCAAGAAAAGTTGAATCAAAATGGAGAGACCCTTAACCGTAATTTACTCCATCTCTCTCTCCCTCTCTTTACTTCTACTTCTCGAATCTCCTTTCCTTTTCTTTTTTCTCGCTCTTCATTAAATAGACATATATTCTTTTTTATTTAATATTGTTTTTTTCCCTTTCTATACCAATATTAAATTTTGAGTATTCTATACTATCCTTCTTCTATAATATAATATAATATAATATAATATATATATATATATTAAAAATAATTNAAAATAATTATCACGTGACAATTTGTAGTTGAATGTAAAAGTAGGTAAATAATAGATGGATTGTACCTAAGTTTTTTCCTTTAATTTATGTAGACACATTTCTATTGAATCGACATTTTCATTCTTTTGTATAAAAATTTATTAAAAAAATAATAAATAATAAATAATAAATAATAAAATATCATTAATATGAATATAATTTAAATCAATTTTTTCAACTCGTTTTAAAAGTGTGTAATATTTATTTATGACGTTTAAATATTTTTAGTTTATTTTAATAATTTTTCAAATAAATAATTTATTAATATTTTTGTAAAATCGAAACCACAATATTTTTATATTTAAATTTTTTTTTCAACAAATGTTTTTAATCGATGACAAAATTATATACTATGAATTTGGATCATATCCAACTAGGAAGGAGTTCAAGATCAAGTGATAATTTGGTTGAAAGCTCAAGTTAACTTAGGTTCGGGATTGATTTTGGAGGGTCAAAATCAATTCTACAAAAATCTTAACTGCTTTTGTATGTTTGATTAAATAATTTATTTTTAATTTTAAAATTTAATTTTCAATCGCGTTGTACATTTAAAAAGCACCTACATACTACTTTTAGTATTCCTAGAAATATACACTCTATATCTAACTATTTAAAATTAAAATCTTACACTTTTATATTTCCCTTTTTCATGTCTCTTTTATCTTATATCAATAGAATTTTGAGTGTTTCAATATATTTTTAACAACTACAAATAATTTATATAAAATAAAATATTTTACAATTTAAATCACGTATTTTTTTTTAAAGGTGAACTTATATTAAAATACTTGAATTGAAATAATATATCTTTGAATTTTATATAACAATGATCTTTTCTATACTTTTATCATATCATTTAAAGAAATATAAACTAATTATAGATAATTAATTTATGAAATTCATATATTGATTATCAACTTAGATATATTGTATAATATGTTTAATTTTATCTATATAATTAAGTCACATAAAATCTAGTTTAAACTTACCAAACGTTATTATCAACTTATTATTTTTAAATTCGAAATTTACTGAACACTAAGGTTCTATCTGGTAGTCATTTTGTGTTTGAAAATTAAGCAACACTATTTTCACCTCCAAATTTCTTTATTTATTATCTAATTTTCACTCGTGGTTTTAAGAAAACAAACTAAATTTTAAAAACAAAAAAAAAAATAGCTTTCAAAAAGTTGTTTTTGTTTTTAGAATTTGGTTAAGAATTCAACCATTATACTTGAAAGATGCAAATCATTGTAAGAAATGTGGATGAAACAAGCTTAATTTTAAAAAACAAAAAACAAAAAAATCACACGATTACCAAACGAGGCCTAATCTACTTTATATGATACTTGATTTTTCTATAAATACAATTGTCAACAATTAATTTACATCAATCTTAGATGAAGCCTTAGTCTAAAAGGGTAACTTCGATACATAATAAAAATTAGGGCAGCTTTTGAAAAAGGAAAAAATATAAGACGTAATAAAGATTTTGTCTTTATTATAAATATTATGATAATAAATGTTCATTAGATGCTCATATTTTGTGTCCATCGATCATGTGTCATCTCCTATTTCCCAAAGGATTGTCCATATGTCTCAACGTTACACTGTCCATATAATCCACGTTTTACTTGCCAAATTGTCTAAAAATAGTGTGAAAATTGGAGAAATTGAAGAATTTAGAGAAATTTCTTATTTTATATTTTATGAATTTATATATTATATTTATTTTAATATTATATTTTATTGATATTTCTGTTTCGTGCTCCTTCAATTTACAACCGTCTTTAAATATTTTTCAAAAGGGACTTCTATTTCAGCCATATAGTCCAATTTGCCGTTCAGACCATTACCACAATAAATTGGACTAATGAAAGAATTGGGCTCGAAGCTATATTTGGCCCAAACAAGATGGACCAAAATACAACCAAACTCAAGCCCAATTAATTGCAAAATTGGTCTCTCAAGCATCGACTAAGTTTTCATTCGGAATTTTGGCAAAAATATGAAATGTTCACCAAAAACACTTCCAAATTTCAGAATTATCAACTGAAGTGAGTAGCAATTTTTTCCTTTATTTTGCTGTTGACCCATTTTAAAAAAGCCTGTATTCTTTTAGTAAATTCATTACATGTGCTCTTTGGAGATACTTTTGTAATCTATGAATTATTAGTTAATTAAATAAAAAATCGTTTTGCTATTTTTCTTGTTTTGAAGACGTTTTGTTACTCTTCAAAATGACATTTAAAAAAAATGTTATTCCTCTTGTCCACCCTTTTAAAATCTTTTGTTAACAATGTTTATGTATACTTTTATTCATATGAATATTATATATATTGTCAAGTCCTACCGTATAATATATAAATAGATTCATTCCCTAGTTGATATTGATATAAGAAATTGTCAATGTATTTGTGTATCAAAACGAGATAGAGTTCATCTCCCACTCTCTTATCTTACATTTCATCACATAAACTTTGTTGAAGGTCATCCAAGACAAAGCCCAAAGCCCACTAGGGTCCAAGTCCTTTAGGTACTGAGATGAGGCATAGAGCAGCAAGCGTCCCAAAAGAAAAATATCAACACCTCAAGATTTGAGCTGACCAATTGAGCCATTGAATATATACCAATTGAAAAATAATTGAGTCAGATTAGGACTAGCACCCTGCAATTTCAAGTACCAGAAACATCTCTGAAACTGTGACCGTTACACATAACCAAAGGCATGTGTTAGAGTACGTGTTCACAAATAGCCTCATTTGATCACCAAAGGAGATGGAGGTCAGAAGTCAAGCTCACGAGAGGCCTACAGCAAAACCCAACACAAACGAGATTTGAACGCCAACGAACATTTTTGTTCCAATTTAACATGAGTGAGAGATTTAAATTTTGACTTTTTAGTCCATTACCTAACTTGAAGTATATACATGTTAAAAGAAATAAAGTTGATTTGGTGCACTAAATATTTTATTTAATTCCCAATAAAAGTTGGAAAAAAACATCATGAACAAAATTGATGGTTTAGTTATATTTCCACCAAACCCCAGTACTAACCACCCTAATCAAATCCAATAAATTGTTTTTGAGAAATTCAATTAATTACCCAACTATTTCATTTCATTTTAATAGTTTAAATTAATTCACAACGAATTCAATATTTTATGATATATAATTGAAGTGCTTTCTATATTCTATACATGCGTACTTTGAAACCCTTTTGTGAAACCCTCCCATACCCAATTAATAATCTAACCACTATTGTACACGATGTATATTGATAATTTTGTCGGGAAAAAAAAAATAGTTGAAAATGGAGTGATAATAATGAAGAAAGATGATACACTTTTACCCTTTTTTTTTTTTTTTTTTTTTTTTTTTTTTTTTTTAAATAATATATGAGGTGGAGAAATTGAACTTTTGACTTCAAAATCGATTGAATAAATTTTACACTAGTTGAGCTATTTTCATTTTAGTGAAAATATACTTTTAGTTCGTCTTTTTTTAATCCTCTTAAACATTTTAAATTGAGAATGATGTTACAACATAAAAAATAAAAAATAATGTTGAATGTATAGAATTGTCTAGTGAAAATAATCAAGACTCACAAATATTAAAAAATGATTTGATTTTAAACAATAATGTTCACTTCAATTAAAAAGATTCGATTTTGATTTGACTATAGACCATATTATATGTCGTCTTTGTCTTCACCAAATTTATATTAAACATTCAATTGTCAACTAGTTTCATATCAAATATGTGTGTCAAACATTATTTTAAAAGTCTATAGTTCAACACATAAAATAATAATTTGATACCAAAAAGAATTAAAAAAATAAACAGTAGAACTAAAGTTTTCTTCTCATAAATCCAACAGAAGTAGACTATCAAACCAGACATAAAATAGTAATTCTTAAATTTTTTGTTTGATTCAAATATTTTATTGAAAAAGATTTAGAAAACCATTATAATACATTGTAGAAAAACAAATTTAATTTTTAAAAACCAATAATTAAAAATACTATAGAACAAATTTAAAAGTTGTCTAACTTTTGGTACATGTTTGAGAATGATTTTAAAATTATTAAAATCACTTACTTTTAATAATCCAAATTAATTTATTATTTAAATGTACAATTTTAAATGACATTTTTACATCATCAAAATTGATTTTAAATGATTACAAACATGTCTTGGAGTGCTTGAAAATGATAAAAGTAATTTTAATAATTTTAGAATCACTATCAAACATGCTATAGTTATGCTCATTTAGCAAAAGCAAATCTAGCTCAATTGGCATACGAATGTGTTTGTGACAAAAAAGTCTGCGGTTCGAATGACCAAGGGCCTAGATACCTAAGAATATGAAAATCAAAGATAATTGTGTTTGGTTGTACATTGATAGCATAATTTTATGAATAAAAATTATCATAATTTTATGAACAAAAATTATCATAATTTTATGAACAAAAATTATGTTTGTATTTAATTAATGAAATTAAGCATGACAATCTTATATAATGATAATAAATAAATCAATTAAAAATATCATTCAATATATTAACAAAAATTAATTGATTAAGAATTAATAATAATTTTAATTATAAATATTTGAAAGTTGAGTAATTTATAATCAAAATTAGTCAATTAATATATCTAACGAATATAATATTAATATAATACTTAATCATTTCTATCATTAGTTAAGTTCAACATAAGTAGTTTTAATATTAATGAAATAATATAAGAAATATATTTTAGTAAACAATATATTATATAAAAAATGAAAGAATGAGATAAAAATATGATATATTAATAAAGAATATTAATAAAGAAAACTTTCTAAACGTTATATGTTAATAATGAATGGAGTAATAAAAATCAATCCCAATAAACAGTTAACTAATTATAAATAATCAATAATGATTATATATTTCGAAATTTGAATGAAAGATCAAGTTAAAATTGATCTCAATAAATAATTGTTTGATTAAAAAAAAAAGTAATCAACTATTTTTATTAAAAAAATGAATGTTTGTAGTAACTAATTTAACTAATCTTAATATACTAATTAAATATATTTAAGATATTGTTAGCTAATTAATTAATAATTTATATAAAAAAGTAAGTACATCCATTTAATAATTTATTTATCGCAAAAATAAGTTCAAAACGAAATTAATATATATATATATATGGGAAATGAAAAAATGTACCGTTTTGGATGGAAAAAGAAAATACTTATGTGTGGAAAATGAAGAATACTTAGAAATAATAATTGGTAAAAGGTTAAAAGTGGTAAAACAATTGTATTAATGTTCAATTAAAATATTCTTCAACCAAAGGACTCATAAATACACAAATATATATATAAACGAAAAATATAATAAAAAAAAAAAAGAGTGTTAATTAGGAAAATTACGCATAAACATAATTTACGTAAATCTACTTTTAAAAGAAAGCTCGCTTATGAATTTATCTCAACCAACCTTCCAACCTTCATTTATCGACTCTATTGCACCGATTGAATTTAAAAACTAATAAATGTTATTTGTAAATTGTAATTCAAAATTTAATAACCATTTATCAAAGTAATCAAATCTCAAAATTGAAGAAATAAAATTGTTGATTTTGAAAACTTAGAAATCCAAATACAATGTGAAATACAATTTTCCCATTAAAAAAAAAAAAGAAAAAAGGAAAAAAAGAGAGAGAAATATATTAGTTAAATATTTCAACTTTTTTTTTAAGAAGAGATGTTAACAGAAATTATAGAACCAGAACGTGCTCTAGCACATTCCATACATCTCCTTAAACGTGAGATGATGGAACATTACAATATCAACAAATGATTTATACATTCCATCTCAAAAGAACCAACAACCATAATGCAACAATCTCAAAATTCTGAAGAACAAATAATCAAATTATACATTATTACCATTATGTAAATACAAACATTAGGCTAAGTATAAATTATCCCCACCACTCACCCATCAAAATTTACAGACCAAAATACCAACGATTTTCTGCTGCTTGTTTTTGGTTTCAACTCCAATGGAGTTCACTTCTTCAATATCAACTTGGAAAATCCTCCATTAAAGCCCATACCATATCTTAAGCTACCAAAGAATGTTGTTCTGAATCTAAACTCAAAAGAATGGATTTTTCAGATTTTGTTCTTCTTCTTCTTACTTGGTTGGATCAATCAAGTGCAGAGTGCATTGAGAAGAATATGAGCTAACATGAGGTCTAAGAAATATTGGTGCCCGATTTCCCCATCCTTCCATTTCAGCTTCGCTGGTGCTCGCCCGTAATGGACTCCGTCATTGCACCGATTGTCGAAATGCCAGGGGAATGTCATGTCGAAATTGTCGATCACGCTGTGGATGATCCCCGCCTCCTTCAACTTATCCAGCACCACCCAGTTGAACATTTCCATTTTGTTAGGATTGAAGGCAAGCGTTCGAGCATAGCCACCGGTTGCAACCGTGGTTCGGTAGAACACTTTCGGGACTGTTAAACCCCTCTGCTTAATTGATTCCAAAACTTGTTTCCAGAAAGATGCAGCATAGGTTGCTCCAACTGAGAAAGCTCGGATATTTAACCAATGAACACCGTCATGGAGGCCCGAGTTCATGATGATCGTGTCGGGAACGGTTTCTTCTGAGAAGCACTTTTGCAGCAGATTTCTAAACCCTTCATTTCTCAATGAATTCAGACCTTCATAGTTTTGTGTATCGTTCCAATGCCCATTGAATATGCTCGTAATGCGCACCATTTGAGACGGGTCCTTTGGATTCGAAAAATTCCTATCGAATCGCCTCGGAACTGCAGGGATCTCAGGCAAATCCAACACAAAATTGAGAAGGTTTCTTATGGTATCGACATGATTTGAATCACCCCAAAAGAAGATCCATCTACCCTTCAAGCAATCCCAAGCAGAACTACTAGAAAACATCTGAAATGAACAATGAGCAGAATAAACCCATCCATTACTCTCCAACAACCCTAATGAGCCATTACACCAAGGGCTCTGGCAAGGATAATCCGGCGGAAAACACCGGTATCGACCGTCATCGCTGATTTTGCAACTGTCATTTCGACCGTGTCGAGTCCACCGCCCAGTCCAAATATCTCTACCGAAATCAAAGCTCTTACACATTTTTATCTCCGGCAACACAACCGAATTCTTAACGAATCGAACCTTGATTCTACGAAGTTCTCGATCGTAGGCAAATCGGGTCGGGGAAAACCTCAGCCCCTCCAAATGTCGAAACAGAAGAATTACAGTGAGATTATAATCTCCGGCGAAATCAGGGTGCACCTGAAGCCAAAACGAGTAAGTCCCATTACCAAAATCTTTAACAAACGGTCGAGATTTCCACAAATCCCCAGAAAGATCAGTCTCAAAATAATCTCCACCTAAACAACGAGGGTTCCCAGATTCATCAACAGCCTGGAATCGAAACTCATGAACATCTCCTGTTGAAAGCTTCACCAATCCCGGACTTTCCATGCCGGAGATGGCAATGTCCACCGTCTTCGAGTCTCTGCAAGGGTCACCGCCGGGAGCCAACCAAAGAGCAAGAAGATGGGAGGTGAAATTCGGCTCAAGTTCAGCTGAAAACCAATCAGAGGCAGACTCATGGTGAACCGCCGGTTTGCTCTGGTTCCGGCGAGGCTCGATGGAGGAATTATGCGGCGGAAGGGGTTCAATCAACACCGATTCTGGGTAATTCTTTTCGGCTTTATAGGAGATGAATTGGGTGAAATTGGAACCATTAGTGGATAAAGTTTGAAGGGTAGTGGTGAAATCAGAAGAAACAGAGACGAAATCTTGAGGAGAACTCCAAGCTTTAATGAAAGTTTTGATATTACAACCATCGATACTCCAAATGGCTAACATACTGAGAAGAAACAACGCCGTTAAAACCCCAAAACGGGAATGTACTAAAGGAGACGACCTCAAAAGCCATGGATTTGATGACACCGGAAGCAACCCCTTTTCCGGCATCTGAAACTGCCGTAGATTCAACAGAACCACAAACCAAAAACAGAACAAACCCAACAATCAGAAGAAGAAAAGAAGAAAAAACCCTTTTTTGGAAGACAAAGTTCTCTTCTTTTCTAAAAGCTAAGGATTTTCCTTTCTCGATTAAACAAAAAACCAAGACATTAAAGAGTAAAAAAGCAAGAATTTTTACTTACGGGGTGTACTCGGAAAAGCCAGAAACCTCTCTATTTCTTGAAGATTAGAAGAAATGCAGTTGCTTTTGTCTTCTTTGGTCTCTTTTTTTCTGTTTCTCTCTATCAATCTGCTTGAATTGATTCTTCTTCTTTTCTTCTTTTTTTCTTTTTCCCCTCTCTCTCTATAGTTCTTTGGAATGGGAAATTAGAAATGGGTTTTCTAAAAATAAGAAATTTGGAGAGTAAAAATTACTATTGATTGAAATAAAGATCTCATTTTTGTGTGTCTCTCTTATTTCAATTCCTCTTCTGTCGGATAAAAACAGCGATAATTGTGGAGCTGGTGAGGACGGTTCTTTGTTGAAGTGGAAAGGCGGAGACCGGAGCTTAAAAGTTGAGAGAAAGACAATTTTAAGAATGGACGATTTTACCCTTCGCGTTGGATGCCAAAATTACCGTCTCCATATCAACGCGGATCACCGACGGACAATAATTGAAGTTGAGCTTTGGTAGGGGCTTTTTCGTCATTTAAATTATTTTGTATTATTGATTTATTTATTAATGCATGGGCCTTCCTAGATTTTAGCTGTGGCACGTGTGTTCCATGCGACATGTTTCTTGTCGGGTTCTGGACCCAATGACAAACCAGTTATTGTGTCCGGGTCAATACCCGACCCGAACTGAAAATTCTCTTACTTCCTTTGTTTCGCACTGTAATTGTTCATAAGTATTTTTCTTTTATCGCAGTGGATTTCAAATTTAAATATTATTTTGGTTTATTTTAGTTTAAATATTTTCAAAATATCATTATTTTTTAGTTTCTATAATTATTGTACTTTCAACTTTGGTTCAACTTGATCTCTAAACTTTCAAAAAGTGATTATTTGATTCTTTAGAAATAAAATGGAAATGAACATGAAGGCGCCAATCATGATAATTAACTGCATACGTAATGTCTGGTCTCGTCGTGGTTAGGTATTGTAAGGCGCCAATCGTGCTCCGATAGATATAAGGATCTTCAAGGGATGTGTCATTTGTGATGGAGAGTTGCTTGTTCAGTACACTTGGAGAGGGTGTTGGTTTCAAGTCTCCAAGATCAAGTCGGGTGAGTAGGTCCTCGACATATTTTTCATGACTCAGTATAACACCATTGGCTACATCGTGAAGTTGGACTCCGAGGAAGTAGCTAAGCTGGCCGAGATCTTTTAAGGCAAACTTGGAGTCCAAGGCTGTGACAATTTTGTTGATTACCTGCTAATCAGTGCCTGTAATAATAACATCATCAACATATACTAGTAATAGTATCAATGTAAAAGTACTTCGATATATGAATAGGGATGTATCTGATTTAGCATTCTGAAATCCTCAGTTGCACAGTGCTGTTTTCAGTGTGTTGTTCCAGGCCCTAGGTGCTTGTTTTAGACCATATATGGCCTTGTGTAAGCGGCATACATGATTCGGTAGTTGAGGATTGACAAATCCTTGCGGTCGGCACATGTAAACTTCTTCATCTAAGACCCCATTGAGGAAGGCATTGTTGAAATCTAACTGTCTTAGTTGCCACCCTTTAGATACAGCAAGGCTGATGATGATCTGGATGGTTGATGCCTTTACCACTGGACTAAATGTCTCGAAGAAATCAATGTCCAAATTTTGATAGAGGCCTTTTGCTATGAGTCGTGCCTTGTACCGTAGAATGGAGCCGTTTGGACTCCTTTTGATTCTGAATATCCACTTATTTCCTACAATATTCATCGATATTGATGGAGGAACTAAAGTCCAAGTCTTGTTTCTCATCAGTGCTGTGAATTCTTCACTCATAGCTTTGTTCCATTGAGTGGTCTTTAGGGCATCAGTGACATTTATAGGTTCGATTAGGGACCAGTCTTTTTGGGTGTGAGAGGACAGGATTTTGGGTTTAAATATCCCTGCCTTTGCTCGGGTAACCATTGGATGAGTTGGTAATGGTAGAGGTTTTGGGATTGTATTAGGTGTAGCTGTGATGGGAGGCATATTCAGTTGTTGATCAGGTGGGGTTGGTTGTAGTGGGACAGTGGGTGTGGATTGAGGATTTTGGATTGGATGTTGGGCAGTGTAGGTGGTTTCATGTGCTGAATAGGATGGTGAAGGATCAGTAGATTGGTCTGCTTAAAGTGGTAAGTTTGGACTGTCTGTAGTGTTACCTGTTGGTGATTGGGTGTGAGATGGTCTGATTATCAGTGAGGGTGAAGAGGTGGATGTAGGGGGCATAAAGTCACTGTGCGGTGTGTCTGGACTAAGAGATAGCTAGTGAATCGGGTAGACTGCGGCTTCTTGCTTGTCTGCCCTACAAGCTGAAAGAGACACTTGACAAGGAAAGTTAGTTTCATAAAAAATTACATGTCGAGATATAAAGGGCCTACCATTGGAGCTGAGACATTTATATCCTTTGTGATTCACAACAGGTCCTAGGTAGGTGCACTTTTCTGTGTGATAGTTCAGCTTGTGTGAGTTGTATGGTCTTAAGCAAAGGAAGCAGACACACCCAAATATTCAAAGGTCCTCAAACTTGAGCCTCTTTTTAAACATTACCTCCGTTGATGATTGTCCTCTTAGGACAGGGGTAGGAAGGCCATTGATTAGTAGTGTTGAGTATAGGAACGCATCCCACCAGTGATGTAAGGGAAGATGTGCTTAGGCAAGTAGGGTTAGTCCAATGTCCACTATATGTCTATGCTTTCGCTCAGCTCTTCCATTTTGTGCTGAAGTGTATGGACAAGTGTATCTAGAGGATATGCCAAGTTGATGGCAAACCTTATGTATTTTGATAAATTCTCCACCATTATTCGACTGTAGAGACTTGATTAGGATATTGAATTGAGTTTGGATCATGGTGAGAAAGTGCTGAAACGTTGCAATTGTGTCACTTTTTAGTCTTAGAGGGTAGATCCATATGTACTTACTGTGATCATCAACAAAGATAACATAGTATTTGTAACCATCTATCGATAAGAGAGGGGCTAGACCCCAAAGATCAGTATGTATGAGTTCAAAGATTGCAGATGCTCTCGAGTAGAGTTGGGGAATGCTAAAGAATGTGATTTGCCATAGCTACAAGATTCACAAAATTTAAGATCTTCATTAGATGATATAGGAAGATTACAGTTCTTGATAATAAACTCTAGTGTTTTTTTATGATGGATGGCCAAGGAGTTTATGCCATGTAATCTTAGACACCCTATGTTTAGAAGATAAGGTAAGAGCAAACAGATTTTTATTTTTATGCACTGGCTACAGTGGGACTCTGTTCTCTACTGACTTTGAGCTAACTTCTACATCTTCTAACCGGTATAGTCCATCTTTAAGCATTCCCTTCAGTATTGTTTGTCCCGTACCCTTGTCCTTAACATGATAGCAGTTTGTGTGAAATTCAATAAACACGTTATTGTCTTTTGTTAACTTATATATACTGACCAGATTTTTAGCTATGACAGGCACACATAACATGTCATTCAATTTTAGATTGCAGATATCACTAGATAGACAGGCATTCCCAACATGAGATATCTATAGAGTATCACCATTAACTACAGTGACTGCTTCAGTATCTGAGTATTCAGTTGGGTTGCCAAGGTTGTTGAAGTCTGAGGCGACATGATTGGAGGCACCACTATCAGCATACCAGTTTGCATCAGTCATGTTTTCATGATTTGTCAGAAAAGGATTGCTTCCATAGGCAGTGGTTAGAGCAGTCGGATGAGGTTGTATGTTCCTGGTCTGATTGTTGGGAAAGGGTTGTCCCTTGTTTTCAAGAGAGTTGAGGAAAAATTCTCGATTGTACCTGTTGAAGTAGTAGAAGGTTATGTGTCCAATCTTTCCACAGACCTGACATACAAGTTTGTTGTTGTTCCTTCCCCTGCCTCAACCTTTACCATGGCCTCCACCACTTCGTTATCCTCCACCAGTTGACTGATTGTTGTTGTTGTTGGCAGATTTTTTATTTTGGTTGACATGTCTTGTATTGGTCATATTCACTGATGCATTACTAACTTGATTGAAGCCTATCGTTGTCTTCTGTTTCGACTGATGTTCCAACCTTTTTTTCATACAGGAGAAGCTCCGATTGCATATTTAACCACAACATTTCTGCTTTCTCTTGGATTTTGGCCACGATGGCATTATACTCTTCATCAAGTCCTAGCAGTACCTGCGAAATAAGAGCTCTCAGTGGCACTAGACTACCAGCCTGCTCGAGATTATCAGCATTCATTTTCATAGTTCGTAGGTAATTTTCCATTTTCAAGTTACCTTTTCTGGTTGTTTGAAATACATGTCTCAGATAATCTTCTTCAGCCCTAGACTAAACTCCAAACAATTGTTATATGCTGGTCCACAGATCCCTTGTACATTCACACCCCATCACTTGAATGGCAACCTCAGGTATCATGGAGTTGTATAGCCAGCCAAGAAGGAGTTGATCTACAGCCATCCACGCTTCATATTGAGGATTTACCTCATGTGTTGTCGACGAGCTGGAAGCTCCACTATCGGGACTTCTTTCTGAGCTGAACGATATAGCTCCTGCTCCAATCGTTCCAGTCGGCATACTCTCACCAACTGCAGATTGCAAAAACATCGGGGGACATACCTTTTGTTCGGTTAGATGTCCTTCGAGTCTGTAGCTCTGAAGGATTGGAAGCACTAGGTTTTTCCAAAGGAGGAAGTTGCTGCGATCGAGTTTGATGGAGGTTATCTGATTGAGAAGTTGATTAGAGGTAGGCTGTTGAAGTTGGTTGTGCCGAGGTTGTTTCCCAGATTGCCTTGATTGACGTTGGTCATTATGACGCTCTGATACCAAGATAGAAATGGAAATTGAAAGGGCAGTAGCCGTTTGGAGAGGAAGACGAAAGGTCAGCAGAAGATGAAAGGTTTCAGCTGAAGTTTTTCTTGTATTTTTCTGATATATTACACTATATAGGGGATGCACTCTTTATACAATAGGAATCCCTAATTTTGGGATTTTAATGATAAATGAATGAAATAATAATAATACATGTGATTTGATTGGTTCTTCTATAACCAATTATATTCTTTCTATTAATTGGTAAAGTTGTAATTATGAGGACTTGTCTTGCTGACTAGATTGCTGAGTTGTCTTCTCTTTGGTGACAAAATAGCACCGAAACAGTCACTTTTAACAATACAAAGATCAAAACATACCAAAAAATTAATAATACAAATGAGGGTCAGATTTGAACGACAAACCTCTAACACATACTAATGTCAATTGAGGTAAGCTCTTTTTTATCAAAATATATAAAAATAGAAAGCACAATAACCAAAATAAATATTTTAAAAGTATAAGAACTAAATTGAACTATTATTATACTAAAATAAGTATGTTGAAAGTACATAGACAAAAATAAACCAAATAAATACCAAAATAATATTTAAATATCTTTTAAGTGCATATCCATAAGAAATTTTCTAAACTCAAACCACTATGGACCCTTTTCTTGAGAAAAATATATTTTTTTTTTCCTTTTGATTAATTTACCAAAGGAAAAGCGAGCTTAGTACAGTGATATTAGTATGATCTCTGTTTCAAAAGGTCGAAAGTTCAATTCTCAACCTGCAGTTATTGGACTAAAAAAATTGATGAAAAAATATAAATCAGGAAATTTTGGTTCGATTTTATTTGGTCATCCCTGAATAAAATTATGTATGTATATATTTTGTAACATGAATCGATTAAGCAAGAGGGAATATTTCATATTTGAAAAATATTAAACCCAATGATATAAATTATTTCATGTAGATAAACACGCCACCATAGTTAATAATTAATTAATTAATCTGAAATTGAGTGGGAGTTTGCATAGAAAGCCAACCAATGTTGGCCATGTGCTTTCACAGATGGCTCTGGAAACTGGACTGCTATTTTGACATGCTAATAAAATTATGGTTCAACCATTTTCGAATTTTTTTTTTTTTTTTTTTTAAAAAACAAAATATCTCTAAACTAAATTTTAAATTTTGTTTTATTCTCTAAAAAAAAAAACAATACTGAGAGATTTTACTCGCTGTTAATACGTAAAATTAGAAAACTCATAAAATCTAAATTATATTAACGTTATCTTTTAAGTTGAAATAAACAATAACAATGATCCTAATCTTCTATATAATTGTAAATAATCTCACACGTACCGTTAAATTTTTATACATGAACCACCATTTGGTCAAATTATTTACCGTAAGGTCTTTGTATTAAATTAATTTATGTACATTTAAACTTTTATCTTAACTATTATACTGTCTCACACAGTGTAAGTAGAATTAGTTTAAATGAGCAATGAAACTAAACTGGTTAACTTCTTTCACCATATATAAAACTCCATCCATTTAAACCAATTTAACAATGGAAGAAATTATGGATTAAATGTATAATTGTTTAAAGAAAAACCAAAGTTGCCTTTAAGGCCCTTTTGATATCCGCTTGATTTTTTTTTTTTTTTTTAAAATACTCAATTTATATCTTCTCAATTTCTTGCAATAATTTTCATTTTTTTAAAGTAAAAGAATTGAACACTTAGCTAAATTCCAAAATCAATAAGCAGTTTCCAAAAACTACTTTATTTTTTTTAGTTTTCAAAATTTATTTTAGTTTTTGAAAACATATAGACTTAATTTTCAAAAATCAAATAGGTACCAAACGGAGCATGAAAAATACAAATACAAAATATAAGAATGGAAAAGTATAATTTAAACCTACATGGGTTTAAATAGGTTAATCCTGAACCTTAATATATAAAGCTCTAGCCATATGGGAACAGAAACCACTTTTGAATAAGCTTTCTGTAAGCAATTACTAAAATTGTGGACAACACAACAAGAAATTCCAAATCTAAGGGAGTCAGTTAAACAAACCAACTCCCTCTGTCTGTACATAACAATCATAACTACCACAGCTGACACAGTCTAGCTAGACACAAGAGATCTCATTCCCATTAAAAAAACAATACTTTTCAGAATCTAACCCATCTCAATTTGGAGATATAATAAAATTAAATGATGAGAAAAAGGAAGGAAAATATAAGTTAATGCATTTATAAAAAGAAAATTAAGAAACCACAGTGACAAAGAAAAGAAAAAACACAAAGGGGACAGCAGAGCAGAAGACAGAAGAATGAACAATACTAATGCCATGGATCATCCCAGCCCTTAGGACCTTCCCTTCTCACAAAGTCAACTATGACCTCAACTGCTTCATTAACTCTGTTGGAGAGAGAATGATTTCCATGTTCAATTTCAACTTTCTCTGCACCTCCCATTGCTTTGCACAATCTGCATTAGCTCATAATGCAACATCATTAGGAATCAAGCACTATGCTCGGTAAAATATTTTGATAGAATCCAAGACTGAACCAAAATGTATTGCAATATAATAGGAAAAGACTACAAGATAACTAAAGTCTTCAAGGGACTTGAAACCTGGTATTTTTGTATGGATGACCCATTTTCAAGATCTGAAATGAAAAAACCCACTTTTTAGAAAACCAAGTTTTTTTACCCTCTACTTGCATCGTCACATGGTGAAATTACTGTAACAACTCAAAGAAATATGGATGCTGGCCCTTGACGCTCGCTTCTCGCTACTTACTCTTATTTGTCTCGATACTCATTCTTGCTCATGTTGACTTCACACTTGCACTTGCTTCCACTCTCGCTCTCGTTACCTATTCTCGTTTCTTGCTTTGTATATTTTAAATTTAAACACATTTAAAACATTTCATTTCTTCTTTCTTGTTTTTTCATCTTTTAACTCTCTCTATAAGAGAGTAGAATCAAGAACGAGTAATGAGAGTGAGAGCGAGTGTCAAGTGTCGAGTCATCGAGAGTGATAGCGAGAATGATATCGACATGAGCGAGAGTGAGTAGTGAGAATTGAGTGTTGAGGGCCACATAGGTGCTTCAAAGGGTTGTAACAATAATCTCACCATGCAATGAAGCAAGTAGAAGGCCGAAAAACTTAGTTTTCTAAAAAGTGGGTCTTTTTTCATTTAGGCCCTTAAAAATGGGTCATCGATATAACATTCCATCAGAACCTCCCCTTTCTTGAGTACACTAACTCAATAGTCAAGCCTAAACCGTCTAAACAATTCTCCACCTCCCTTTTTCCCTTTATATTTATATCTCAATACCATAACAATCTCTCCATCTAATTACTAATATGCCTTAATACTCTAGTAGAGTTCTTATCGTATCTGCGAGTTACATTATTTATTATGAAACAAAGTTGAGCAATACCACCCCCATCAGAAAAGGCAAATTGTACGAGGCAAGTGGACTAAGGAATAAGCAATTGCATATGTGTAACAAGAGTTATATAGTTTACCTATCCACCAATGACTTCTTATCCACATATTCTGGCACATATTCGTCTCCCATGGAATAGATAACCTGCAATCGACATGCATGTCACCATTAGCCATAACAGAACAGATGATGTTTTGAACTTTATATTGGTCCAAAATTGAAATTTCTTTTTATTCGTGTCTTACATATTGTTGATCATTTTGACTCATTCACTACGTGGCACTGGCAGTCCTATTTGTTACCGTAGTTAAATGCTTTGTTTAACCGTATTTACACTTCTCCTCCCAGCTGGTGTTCTGCTATCTTTTCTAACTGATACCAATTTGGGAGTTAGATTCTTTGAGGGCGAAATTAAGGGTTATTTGGGGTCTGGCCATCTGGGTGTGATCAGTTTTGTATGGCTGACACTCTCTTTGGTTAATGAATTTGAAAGCTCTCAATGGATGTAGACATATTATCGAACCTAATGGAAAAGAGAGTAGAAAAGGGAACCCAAAGTTTACGTGGAAAATCCTAGAAAGAGAGAAAAAACCACGATAGAGACTGATTTTTATTATTGTTTTTTTGATACACAGAATACAAGGGTACAGTTCAAATAAATAGCCAATGGGAAACTCTAGGTGCATGAGAAATTACAAAAATGCCCCTAGGTCAAACTGCTATTTTCAACAGAACCAATAGAATCTTGGGTGTTATCTATTTCTTTCCTTTTTCTTCGTGATTATTGTCTTTGATTTGTTTTGGACCTTTTGGTTTTTACTCTGATTGAAGAATAGAATTCTCATCATATATCATGCATGAAAATTGTATTGCTCCATTCAGACTGACCAGGGAGAGAGAGAAAGAGAGAAGTGTGCATGCAGACCTGACATGGTGTGTTAGCCATGTGGCCAAGTCTCATTTTCAGCTGGTCATCATTAAGGTCAGAGCTGAACATATCGTCATCCCCCATATAGGAGCATAGGGAATAATACCTGCAAATAGCTAATAGTAATGTTAAAAATTGCAATATTTCTTCCAAACTTTTCATGGATGAAATGAATTAAAACTTTCTATCTCAAGAAAAAATTAATGAGACACCACAAATTGCCACACACACACGCAACTGGTAATAAAACTAACTTCCATCTCAAATAAAGACATTGTGGTCTTGTACTCACCTAGTGGCAGTTATTGGAGAAGATGGATCTGCCTCTCTTGGCATAAGATCTGATCCTCTGCCTTCGCTTATCATAGTTGAAGCCAAGTCAATCATGGCTGCTGTTTCAAGAAGAGTTGCTCTATACTCTCGATCACTAACTGGAGCCTGACCATATAAACAAGAATTGCGCCTAAAAGTTCAAAACTACACATGATCAAGTGCATCCAGTGATGGAACTACATACTATCTAAAAGAAGTTGACTACAAGTTTTCAAAAGCCAAGAGGGAAATAACTATTTTCCATCATTTTGATAACCATGGGCATCTAAAACTCTACAGGAAAATTGTATAACCCTACAACAAAGATATAGTTCAAGATCCTAGATAAGTAGGTATTATTCTTTGAACTCATTACCAAAGTATCCAGGTTCCCAACCACCAGTAAAAACCATCTGGATAATGTCGAGGAAATACAAGTTGTTTAGGTGTGAGTAATTATTGGTCAAATATACCACTCCCGATCATGCATCAAAATTAGTGCACCAAGGACCCTTGTAAAATCATCTCTCACCTGATATTTGGCTTATGAATATCAGAAAATTATTTCTAAAATTTTTCAAAATGCTTAATTTTTTCTTTTGTTTTTTTTAATATTCATAAATGTCCAAGTCAGTTTGAACACGCCTTGACAGTTCTCACAAGGACAACTGTCTGACCCTACAACAGTTTGATTGCACCTTGCCAAGGAAACTCGTAAGACATTAAGACTTAGATAGGTGATTACAATGGCTTAAATTCATTCCTCTTAAGTCCCATATTGATCTCTAGGCCAACCCCATGGTGATTAACGATAAAATATTTAATTTAAAAATGCTCTCAAACCCACCATCAAAATTGTTTAAGTGCTAATAGTAAAGTGGTTTACTGAAAGACACAAGCAAACTCATTCTTACATATTATAATGCCACAGAATACAAGTTCCACTTTCAGATTACAAAATTGCAAACCCTTGTTGCATAAGAAAATCTTAATCCTTTAGTCCCCAAAATCGAACACTTTCACCTTGCTATTATTATGTGAAGTCAAGTAGAACTTTAGCTACCAGAATCCTAAGTGGATGAACAATGAACCCAAAATTTTAATGCTGGACTTTTCCAATTGCTCAGGTCAACCTAAAAAGAAGTTCTACACCAACATATTTTTTTCCCTTTCAGATGTGAATCTTCCAATAATGGAGCACTCAAGGATAAACTATTACCTGCAAAATGGCACCACGAACTGCTCGAGAGCAAGCTGCATTTGTACGCATATAATGGACTATATCCTGCAACAATGTCACAAGAACATAGTTAGATAAAATTTCCAACTGTTGATCAAAGCTTCAACCATAGTTCAAGAACATTCAGCAATTACCTGACAGCCAGTACTATGTCCAAGTAACACAACACCCTCAGAGTCTTCTTTATTGATCAGATAACTTACTAGCTGATCGAGCTCCTTGGCATCCTAATCATATCAAGATCCTTTTATTAAAACAACATCTTGTCTAGAACCAGACAGCATATCACAATTCACAATGCAAATAATCAATTAACCTCTAACTATAGGTAAATGGAAAACTATATATTAGTGTTTGCCAACTAAACGATAGTGTCTTCCTTCAAGAAACTATGTATGTTGGCCATCCAACTTACTTGTTGCAAGCTGGAGGTACCATATCCACTGTACGATGATGAGAGAAGTATCTGAACAAGTGACCATTTTTCTTTATCCAAAGCAATTGCCAGAGGTTCCAAATATCTGCAAATAAAAAAGAAATACATATTCAAGCCAACCAAGTGAAAGGTTCAATCACGGAAAAACCCTCCACAAAAACATACTCTGTTGCCATAAAGCCATCAGTCAATCCACCAATGAATATGACTTGCTGTTTGTAATCCCCTGTCTTAAATGCAACCTGCAGCATAAAGGACATGATTAACCAGGCACCATGCAGAAGAAGTGCTTTTCATTCTTAGAAGCTAATGAATTCTAGGGGATAACATTCCTTAACTTGGTGGGAGATTATAACTTCTAAGGCAAATGGAATACACGGACAGTGATGAGTCAAACATCAAAACTCCCGGTACTCATTACTCATCAGAATTGATCAATGTCAAAGTTAAAAGTGGCCATGGTAATTCAAACATCACAATCACAGAGCACGACCACTCACTAATATTGCTACAGAAGTATGTTCTACACTGTTAAAGTATTAAGATAATTAAATTCACCATAACCCATGATTGTAAGCTTTTGAGATTAAGTAGTGATCTAATACAATATTAGAACAAGCCCTCCTCAAACTCTTGTAATGTCATTCCTCTCAAATAAATATTGATTTTTACTTGTTTGGTCTTCTACTAATTTTCAAGCCCACGAGTGAGAAAAAGTGTTGAATAGTATTGACATACATTTACAGTAACCATTTAGCCTAAGCTTTTGGGTTAAGAGCTAATTTAACATACACATAACATAAACCAAAGCAAATAATTAGAATGTAATGAACCAGAACCAAACAAACCTATATGTTCTTTTTTAACAAAGAAAACAGAAACAAGCATCTTCATTGAAATAATAAAATGAGAAAAATGCTCAAAATACAATAATGGAGATAAAACAGACATAACTAACAAGATATGAAATCAAGTACAATGCAAACACTTAGCAAGAGATTACAAGCTAACTAATAGAAGAAGAAGAAGAAGAAACAAAAGCACTTCAATTAAACTAATGTCTTGAATTAAATAGTCTATATATATGTATAACATAAATTTTTCAATACAGTCATACTTTTGAGCCTTAAAAAGTCCAAAGAGATGTTCACTAATTTCTCTCAACACCACCACTTGCAAAAAGGGAATATTCAAGATTAAGGTCCCCATTTGCTAACCAATCCAATCAAATTAAATACGTGCAAAGAACAGAAAAACAATCTAATTACAATCCCTATTAAAGATATTGTGAAAGATGAAAGATCCACAGACCTGAATTGGCTTGGGACCGTACTTGAAGAGCAACCCACGGAAGTGATTCTTCTTGACGACAGGACCAGGTGAATCCCCAGCAGGAGAGCCAGATGTAGTATTGGCTGACATTTTCATGCTCGCAGACCTATCGGAACGGCCGCGAACTATGACGGAGAGCCATGAAGTGGTTGAAGACGAAGAGGAGGAGGAGGAAGAAGAAGAAGAAGATACAGATACGGAAGGAATTGAAGAGGAAGAGGAAGAAGAAAGCGAGAGATTCATGTCAAATATCACAGGCCCCAATACAAATCATTGCCGATTACAATTTACAACATTCTTTATTCAATCTACAGCTCTCGATAATGGTGGATTGGGATTTGCAGAAGAGAAAAGATCGAGAAACTAAAAAAATTAGAAGAAATGGAAGATGGGTTTGTTCAGATTGGGTTGGATCGCCATGAAAAGAGGGAAAAAAAGGGGCCTTGAGCCTCTCCTGTTCCCCGCCCAGCCGAGACACGAAGAAGTTGAACCGCATTACACGCGCTGTAAAAAGCGCGTGGAAGTTTCCCTCCATGTGCATTTTTTCTTTTTTTCTTTTTTTTCAAATACAAATTTCCTCAACCTATGGTATCCGACAAGAAAGTCAATTTGTTATTGTGTTTTTTTCGTGTTTTACCGTAATTGTGTTTTTTTTTAGGCTTGTAGTTGAGTGTCTAGGCTAAATATTAGCTATCATATAGTTGTAAGATTGTATGTAAAAAGAAAATATAGTCTAAGAATGTAATTAACTTAGAAATGAAAAAAAATGGAAACCTATAATTTTTTTTAAGTTTTTTTTTCTTTTTGCATTGATATTTGGTACGAGTGATTTTGGACCAAAAATAGCAATCACAAAATGATAAAACCAATAAGATAACAAGATTATATAGAGGTCGAAAGTAACACCCCGTGACCAGAATGGGTTTAAAAAAGGAGCAAGCCTAGGCCAATGTACTCAGTCTCAGCAAGTCGAGCCTAACAAGGTATCGATGGCATATGCCCCAACTTAAAGGATCGCCAAATGACCAAAATTGGCATAAGAGAAGGTGCTTGGTCAAGGCATGGCCGAGGTTGACTCTAGTAAAATGCCCATAAGGGAATATCCCTCATATGCCTCGACTTAAGGAGTTAAAAGATAATCCCCAATGCATCTCTAAAACCCTATTAGGGAGAACTAGGTTAACTACATCTATAAATACATCATGATGGCTCCCAGAGAGAGGTAAGTCTATTATGGTTTTGGTTGGCCAATAATATTTTCTTTTATTATGTTGGATGTTTTGTCTTTGATTTTATTGATAGATCTCATGTATGGTATTCTTTCTTTATTAGTGGCAAATTTGTTGAGGTAATATTTTCCTTATTTGTGTTGTTGCCTTTCGGGTGACTTTCTTGCCTCTTGTGTTTTTATATTTAATGTTGATTTGATGGCAGGCTTGAGGTTAAGCCGCCTTTTTGTTTCTGGATTTTTCTTTGGTTGTTTGGTTTTCATTCATAACTATAAGTGGTTGTAAGTGTTATATCGCGAGAAGAAAAGAAGGTGTTCTACAGTTTTGAAGCTTGGTCTGTCTAAGCCATTATAATCATTGAGTTTTGGCGAAGTATTGGTTGTTTGTGCTTTCAACTAGCAAGTGAAAAGGGGGCCAGGTCATTGCAGTGACATTAGATTTAATTTGTAGACTCATCTGAAGTAGTATCAGACTCATTTGGGACAAGCGCTCTAGCTCTCAAGGTCTCTATCCTGCCCCCCCCCCACCCCCCCCCCCTTCCCCCCTTATGTAGAGACATGGATAACACCAACAATAATCATGTTTCAAGGCCAACAAATCAATAAGTCAAGAAGATCGAAAGTGATCAAGGAAATAGTGGTGGTCAAAAGGTTTGAGAAAGAAACTTCATATGTCGTGAATGTGAGAGGTTTGGACATTTTCAAGCAGAGTGTCCAAACTTTCTAAGAACGCAAAAGAATGGATATTCAATTACCTTTTCTAATGAGGAAACAAATTCTAGTAGTGAGTCAAAAGACGAAGTGCATGCTTTAGTTGGTAGTCTTTCCCTTGACAACCATGAAGTCTGTAAATCTTTTTGCAATGATGATCATATCTCATATATCTAGTCTACCAAAGTTACTATTTTGAGTGACAAATTATCTTATGAAGAAGTTTACGAGATGTAGATTGGAGACTCAAGATCTTTGGTTGTTCAAAATGAGAGGATTAAGAAACTCACGGAAGATAATTATTGTCTGCTAAGTACTATATTTGAACTGAAAAAAGAGTTACAAGATGCCAAGGATGATCTTGCGAAATCTATTTAAATGCTCAACTCTAGCACAAATGATCTTAACAAAATTATGTCATCAAGAAAGAAAATTTCTGGTGGCATTGGGTTTAACATGTCTGGAAATCACCTCTATAAAGGAGAATCCTCCCTCTATAAAAAAATTGTTCCTGCCAAAGATACTTCAATGTTTGCCCCAATGTTTAAGCAAGTGAAGGAACATCAGGCCCTCTCAACCAATTTGTGAAAAACATAAGTATTTTTCACTATCATGGAAAGGATTGTCATATTCGACCTTATTGTTATCAATTAAATATGATACTTAGTGACTCTCTTTGGTAGAATCATCCCAAAAACCTTACTCATGGTAGTTATGTTGGGAAAAAGAAAATGGAATAAAGGGTGAAGAAAAGTCATCTTCAATCGGATACTAGGTGTCAAGTTACTTTTACTTCTCTTCATGTCTCATCTAAAAAGGACTGGAACTTCGACAGTGGCTGCTCAAGTCACATGTGATAACACTGAAAATATGCTATTTTGATCCGCTTAATTCTGGGTTGTCCTAGATTTTTATGTGTTTATTTTGCTATTTTGTAGGTTTTGAGCATTTAAGAGGTCAAAAAGGCATTAGTAGTAAAATGGAGCTAAAACGGGCCAAATCAAAGCTTAATTGCATAAACCGAGAAATAGAAGGCCAAGTGACTAAAATACCCCTGTGTGCAGCATTGCAACCCTCCATCAGCATAGAGCTACATTGGCAGAGGCATCACATCACTCGACATCGCGATGCTACATCTACGTTGCATTGCTACGTTGAAAGACAATAGCTGAAAAAGTAGGATAGCGTCACAATGCTACCATCAGTGTTGCGACACTACAAACTCTAAAGGAAGAAAGGGCGCGCTTCAACATGATCAGCGTAACCCCACCATGATTACGCTCGATGCCTTATGTTGCAATTACAAAAGCCAGCATTGCGATGCTAGTTATCAGCGTCGCAACGATGTGGCTATGGATATAAATCGTTGCTTTAATTTTAGGTCAAAAAGAGGAATGGTTGGCCGATTTTTACACCATTAGGCTCGGTTGCGACCATTTTTTGTCAAAAACTAGGAGATTTCTTCATATTCTTCTCTGTATTCTTTATTTTGGTGTCAGGATTCATGTATTGATGAATGCCTAAAGGCCCAAACGTCGATTTGAGGTTTTTTGGTTACTTTTTATGGTTTAATGAGATTTTTCTTGTAATTTTCATAAGTTATCTATTATGTTTGTTTTCTATTCCTTAATTTAATTTCTAGGATGAGCATGCTTATAGATTTAATTGACAACTAAATCATAATACTTGTATATTTGTTCGCCCCATGCTATGCATATTGTAGGTATCCGTAATTGTATCAATAGCATACTTAATTTTAGTAGAAATATGTTTTAGTTATAGTTATGGTTTTAATTGCTAGTTTTTCTAGGATCATCCAGTAACGAAGATAATGAAACCTAGGGAATATAAATGCGTTAGGTTAGTTTTGACCAATTTAATCTAATGTTCTAATCAGTCCAAAGTGTCTTAACATGATTAGCTAAGTGAATAGGCTTGTGTGATAACACTTAGTTAATTTAGGAATCGTCATCCGTGTTGGTTTTCATTAGGGAGTTTGTTTGGCTTTTCCAGACATTCGATTAGACTTGATAATTAGATTGAAGAAAATCAAACACGAGGATTTCCATGAGCAGGGAAAGGGATCGTTCCAAATTCCATTCGAGTGAACACAATCGATTACAGTCTAAGAACGGAAACTAACAGGTCATGCAAAAATTGAAATTACAGCATGCTAGAAAATGATACAAGGAATAGAGGATGCATACATTTGAAGAACCATTCTTCAAGAATCCCTCGATCAATCTACAAGCGTCCAAGAATAGCACAAACGAACACGACGAGCAAAGCAACACGAACAACGAACATAGCCTCTATGAACCCAATCGAGTCCAACTTGATTCACGAACAGAGTGAGGCAACACCACAATGGTTACCTTGGTATTCTCGGTGTGAGAATCCAAAAGTTGTGGGCTCTGTATGATCTTGGCTTGAGGAAGAGACTAGAGGACTACAATCGGGTAGACGATCGAGTAAGTGGGAGATAGGAGTTGTGGGAGATATGACAGGGTCCACGAGTTCCATATTATTATTATTATTTTATTGCTTTTATTATTTTTTATTACTTTTTTTTTATTTAAGTGGATACAAATGGTAACAAATCTATTTGAATTTCACGTAAAACAAATCTAGGTGGAAAAAATAGATTTAGCAACTAGAAATTTGATTCAATTTTTATTTTACCATAGATCTTTAAAAATTTGAATTTTACAGTAAAAAAAATTTCCAAAAATATATCTCCTTTCATCTCCTCATCTTCTCCATCAATGTTTTTTTTTTCTTTAACAGAGAAATGAGTACTCTGAGAACGCCAAAAAAAATCAAATTATAAAATTAATATGGAAGTACCTACCACACGTTAAAGAATGTTACGAACTATGCCACAACAATTCACGGAACATTCAACAAACAAAATTACCAAACAGAGATAACGCTAGAGATTGTTAACCTAGTTTGGTGATTAACACCTACGTCTAGGGGACAATGTGCCAATGGAAAGATAACTTCATTAGTATAACTGATAAGTGATTACAACATGGTATTTATCGATATTGTCCACTCAAATACAGTGACGTTTATAGAGCTTAACAACTCAATAGTTCACCTAGGCTCCCCATAGATGTGAGACTCTCTCTCTAAGATACTTAGGCTCCTCCTAAGCAATGATATCAGTGAAGAATGTCATAGGCTCTTCCTAGACTAAGACACCCTCTCAGTTAAACTCAAATTCCCCATGAGTTGTGAGACTCCTTCTCACTAGCACTCTAGCTTTTCCTTTCAAGCAAAGACCACTTCACTCATTTAGCTTAGGCTTCTCCTAAGCTTGAGAATCTCCTCTCAAGTATTATCTTGATGAAGTACGCAAATAGCTTGGATCAAGTCTCCAATCTCACAACAATACAATCTTCTCCACCGTTGAAGATTGACAATGAAAGCACTTGTGACTAGAAAGTATCACAAGACAAATGACAATTCAAATTTCTTCGTTGAAATGGTCAGCCCTCACCCAAAGATTAAGAGGTTTTAAATACGCACAGTGAATACAGAGAAGCCCAACTCTGACTTCCAAAAATACTCGATCACAAATAAGGAAAAGATCGGCAACAACACTATAGACATGATTTTCACGTGAGGAAAGCATTTTGTAGGATCAGCATTTTCTGAAAGCAACCCTTAATCAGATAAGCCGAATGTATAGACAACCTAGATAACATTTAACTGCCTTAGACAAATATTGTCAATACTTAAAGTGCAACAAATTTCCTTCGATCTCTTTTAGAAGAACCCACAAAATGGTCCTTGCCAAAAGAATAGTAGGGAATACCCTATAGTGGCGCCATAGGATTATTTGTGGAAGATCGATTTGTCGAGAAAGAAGAAGTTGTTGAAATTCTTAAAGATGATCTTCAAAGGTGAGTTATTTATTCTTTTCTTGTAGTCTTGCTTAAATTGTGAATGATGTAACTCTTGTTTATTGTATATTCTTATTTTTTGTGTTATGAATTCCAAAACAAAACCAAAGCAACAAGTGATCAATCGCTTCCACTGGGGATTCGATTCCTTCGAGTGTAAATTGATACAGTTATGAAAGTCTAAGATTTAATTGATACAAATATTGGTTCAGAGTTTTAATTGATACGATTTTCAAAGTTTAGGGGTATAAATTGATAGTTGCCAAAAAAAATTATTATTTACTTACTTGTTTGGTTTTTTAATATATAATTTTTTGGTCTCAAAAGTTTATTTATTTACTTATTATCATTAAACTAGGTTTCAATATTTTTAAACAACGATTGGAATTTGGGACCAAATGAAATTCAAACTCAAAACTCAATGATAAAAAAAATTGAAACTTAATAAAAAACAAAAAAACCCTTAGTTTTTTTTCTTTTTTTTTTCATTTGTTTTTTTTTTAATGCATTTCCCTTAGTAATAAAGGAAAAAATCAATTTTGATGATTAACTTTTAATTTCATCAAATTTGTCCAGAAACTTAAATAAGTGTTATAATATTTATTAATTGTTAAACTTTTGCTAATTTATCTACTAATTATAATTGTAAAAAAAAATATTAAAATCTTCATAAAACCATTAATTCAACATATTACAGTTTTGCACAAAAATAAATTTGACTGTTACACAAATTAATTATAGAATAACTTTGCCAAATCTCATATTTTTCGAAGGAAAAAAAAAACTGAGCAACAACATATCAAAGGTTAATATTGCAACACTTCTTAAACTTCGAGTTAATATTGTAGCATTTGTCTAAGTTTTAAGGTGTAATTGGATAAATTTTAAATTTTATTGTCGATTAAAATTGATATAGCAAGTTTATAGGTCGAAATTGTTTTCTTTCCCCCGCTGGTTGATAATGATGGACCTTGTAAGACATAGATCTTCTGGAGCCCACAACTTGCAATGGACCAACGGCCCAATGATTTTTTTTTCTCGTTACCATTGATGCTTTAACACTGGGCCATTAACAACATAGAGAATTTGGACTGGATTGCAAAAATTACTTGAAAATTAAGGGATTTTCCTTCTTTTTTTTTTTTTTTTTTTAATTGTGTTAGGTAGCATTTTTATGGATAATAATCAAGTGTATAGCAATATTTTTAAAATATTATAAATATATCTAAACTCTCTCACTGATAGATTCCTACTAATGATATGGTCTATCACTGATAGACCCCTACTAGTGATACAGTCTACCACTGAAAAACTTCGAAAGTAAAATCTAAATTTTACCATATTTGCAAAATATTTTGCATTATATTATATCTGCAAATACTTAGAGACTGATTACTATATTTACAATTAGTCCTTATTCAAAACTAATATTTTAAAAATAAATAAATAATGTTTTTTTATATATAAATAAATTGTATAAAAAACCAAATAGTATCAAGTGTCCTATTACTATTGACAAATAAACGAGAAGACTCTTCTCATTGACACAATTCTTCCTTTTGTTTTTTTCTCTCTCGCGAGTAAATTACAAATTACAATCTATTATTAACTAATGCTTGTTGTAGAAATTGTAGGGGGTGTATGGGGTGACGAGATGAGATGGGAAAAGTTGAGATATAAACTGAACTCATTGTTCAAGAGGCCAACTTCGTATGTCACCGACATTTTATACCATGTCCATCAATAGTGCACTCAAGCCTCATCACCACCAATGTCTCATTGCTCAACTTCGACACTACCTCCTACGACCAACCTTATTTGCCCCGGTATTCCCCTACATCCCCTACAACCTGACACATTATCCTCTTATGTTTTCAAGATTTAAAGACTATCCCCACAAACCAACACTAGTCAACACTGGTCCTTTCAGCATGCTTTGTACTTACTCACATGCATCCTAGGAAAATTCCCAAGAGGTCACCTAATATAGGATTGCTCCAAGCTAAGCATGCTTAACTTTGGAGTTCTTATGGTCGAGACAACAAAAAGGAAAGTGCAACTTGTTGGTATGGGTAGTAACTTTCAATTCTTTTAGGCCTTTCTTAACCCATACTTCCATTGCCTCTAGATCTCGATATTGGTTCATTCATGTACCCCTCCTGAATTTGAGTTGTTACATGCCCACCAGCTTCCGCTTGGTTCGTCCCCCAACCACATCTTACTGGGAGAGGTTCAATTCTGATACCATCTGTAATGCCCCAGGCCCAAGATTCGGAATCTGAATTCAACACCTTATTTGCCTTGGCATACCCCTGCATCATTTGCAACCTGACACGTTATCCTCTTGTGGTTCCAAGACTAAAGACTATCCTCACAAACATACACTAGTCTTTTTAGCATGTTCTGTCCTCACTCATATGCATCCTAGGATAAATTCTAGGAGATCACCCAATATAGGATTGCTTCAAGCTAAACATGCTTAACTCTGGAGTTTATATGATTGAGCCACTGAAAAGGAAGGTGCAACTTATTGGTATAATTAATAACTGTATATTCTTTTAAGCCTTTCTTAATCATACTTCCATTTTCTCAAGTTCCCTCTCATTTAGATGTGATATTGGTTCATTCATGTACCCCTCCTGAACTCGGGTTGTTACGACCTCTGACAGTCAACTATGGCAACATCCAACCACCACTATTGACAGCCAACTTCGGCGACCTCCAACGACATCCATTCCACCAACTTCGCGACCATTATTTTAAATTATGAATACTACAAATTTGGACTTTGTTGACACACAAGATTTTTGTTTTATTGACACTCGTGACAAGAAACCGTCAATAAAACTATAATTTAAAACTTAAAAATAATTATTGATTTAAAAATACATATAAACCATCAATAAATCTTTATATTTAAGTTGGCGCACAAAATTGCCAATACAAACACCTTTGTTGACACAAAAATACGTAATTCCATCGAAACATTGAATTCCCCATTTTTTTTATTAGTTCATAGTATTTTGTAGTTGTTCTTTATAGTAATTTAGCATTTATAAAAATCACTTTTATCATGTAAGAAATCAAATAAACTTGTTTGTAAAAACACGTTTGAGAAAAAAAATTTCATACACATAAGTGTTTATATTTTAAAATGTTTTTATCAAAAGTGTTAAAATAAAAAAAAATTAACTAGAAACGTCACATGCACAAATTTGTAAATGATAGCTTAAATAAAAAAAAAAATTGAAATGCATGATCCAAAAGTAAACCCTAATTTCCATTTCCCAAAACTCCAAACAATACACGTGTGCTAAACAACAAAATAAAGTGAAATCTATAGTTAATACATGTAAAATATTAAATAAAAAAGTTTCCAAACAAAACTAATAATCATAAAAACATATTATTTATTGGAAAAATTACACCAGATATTTCTGGACATATGAACTCAACACCCCAAACACCTAAAACATAGACATATGAACTCTACATACATATAATCTCCATAGACATATGAATTCAACTTGACATGCCAAACAACCCCTTAAATATGTCACTTGTTAGGTTAATAAATTAATGCTTGAGATAAATTTATAACGAATATAAAATATTGTAACTTAAATTATAAGTTTTATTATTATTATTTTTTTAAAAGTACAATAAATATGGGAGATTAGAACCAATGACACATATTGGATTTCATTTGACCTATGCTCATTTTTATAGTTTGATCTTTAACCTATACCTCTTGATCACTAACACATATTTCAAATTTTCTCCTAATTTTCTCTCTAAAAAGTTTATTTATATTTCTGGTTCAAATAAAACTTAATGAATAAAGTAATAATTTGGTTTAGAAAAACTTTGATAGATGTTTTAAATGGCTTTTTTTCTTTCTTTCTTTTCAAAGTGACTAATCAATCTTTAAAATTTCACTTCTTATCTAATAAGTTATCAAGTTTTTAATTTCATATTTAATAGATCTTTAAGCTCGTAGCTTTCTATTTTAATGTTAAAAGATCTTTGAAAATTTGGAGATTTATTGGATATGAAATTGAAAGTCTAGAGATTTATTGTAATTTTTAAGATTAGCATCATAATAAGAAAGGTTGTTTTCAAAAATAGAAAAATGGGTCAACTTATTTATAAATATAGCAAAATGTATCGTGATAGACAGTAACATTTTATAATAAATATTTTTAGTAGTTTTTTCATTTAAAATAATTAGATTAAGTATGAACATAAAAATTTAAGACTGATTATCATTTAACCGATTATTATTGAAAATTAATCCTACTTGAAATGATTTCTTCACGTATCTCTTTCTCTTTTGTTTTGTTTTGTTTTTTGCATTAATATAAATCATAGAGAGGAGATAAGTGAATGAAGAGAGCATAGGAAGTTTTGAAGACAATCTATTAGATTTAATTTGCCAATACATCATCTTGATATATTATCTTCCTTCATCTCTTGGAGGTGAAATGCGACAAAAGAAAGAAAAATTCATGAATTAACCCTATAGTCACCACTTAGTAAGAACTATAAGATCATCCTGTCAATACCTTTTGCTCTCTAGTTGGATAGTGAGGGTTGGAGAAGGCCCACCCATTCATTTTTAAGACCAAAGAGTAGGGTGAAAAAACGAGGAAAACTCTATATTCTTAGTTTCTTTTGTAGTTATAGCAATGATTCCACAATGCCACAAGAATCCTTAGTTAGGATAGTATTCTAATTTTTTTTTATTGATTTTAGGAAAAGCTTGCTCTTTAGAAGAACACAATAGTTAACAGTTCTAAACTGAGTTTGGAAAGAATTATTGATTAAATCTTCTCAAACTGTTGAAGATCCTACATTGAAAAAATCAAAGGACTGGATACTTCTTATAGGATAGATGGGCTACTCCTCACACAAGCAATTGATTTTAAGATGGAATCCTATACTATCAAATATGATATAAGAACCCATAAAGTCCAAATGAGCATTCAGAGTCCAAACAAGTATTCGGTCCAATAAATAGAAATTGAGATCACAAATTGATTTTGAGATGAAAAAACTACAAACAGATCTAAAGTGTTAGGTTTTATATCCTAAAACTTGTGGTATGTAAACAATTGAGCTTATTCTGAAAATTCAATAAAAGTGTTATTGAATAAATCTATTACTTGAATAAAAATTCAATAAACCTAAAAGTCCCTTGACTATTGGATGAGTAATTGAACTTTATATGGAGACATAAAGGTGGATCAGGTTCGAGTAAATAGTCAAAATGATCTATAGTACATGGATAAGGTTGGGTACCTTATTCTGATAACACTATTGATATGGCCTGCTCTGTTATTCTAGTAACACTATTGGATACGGCCTGCTCTATAGTTGTTACAAGGAGTTGTAAAGTGCTACAAACGAAGTGTTCCTAATTCGTTCATGTTGTACATGAGGAGTGGGGGTGTCCTTGTGCAAAAGAGTTTGTACAAGATTAAACCACGAAATGAGTCACTCTTACTTTATAACGCTGTTTACTGTTTAAGACTGACTATTTCAAAGCGATGACCTAGGTAACTTAACCTTAATCCTGAGCTAACTATGAACTCCTGTTTAATCGAGATTACCCTTAGATTTGCATAGGTGAGAGTTGGCTCAACAACGTCGGCCCAATATGACTGCCATTTCAGGGGTAAGACTGGATAGATAGCTGGGGACATAGGGTGCAAGAGAGAATTCACTCCTACCCGCTTTAGGGATAGTAGAGAGGTTGTTCCCTTAAGTGCTGATTCTGGGGCTTGAACAAGGGATCCTGCCCTCTCATTTGGAATGAGAGGGACTCGGTTTTGTGATTGGATCACAAAACAATTGTTCATTAGGGGATTGGTGGGGACTTAAGGAACAAGAAGTAATTGCGGGGGTAAAACAGAGATTTGACTCAGTCGTTATTGCGAACAACCTGTGAAGGGTTAACTTACTAATCATAGTTATATCGAGTGGACATAATATATCTACGGTGAGGGGAGTTCAACTGTGGGTTTTAATGGAGTGACCCATTAGTTAACGAATGGGATTAGATCGATCTAATGAGTTTAGCCAATTAATCTCGGATCGTTAAAGCTCGTGATTTGTAGGTCCTTGAGGTCCCCCTATTAACTCGAAAATGGACAGCTTTAGAGTAGCGTGATTAGTTAATTTGAAACGTTCAAATTAGAATCAAACAAAATTGGAGAAAATATATTTAAATATGATTTAAATATATGAAGATGAATTTGTGTAAAAATTAATTTAATATTAGATATTAAATTAATTAGAATTATTTAAATTGTTAAATAATTATTTATTAATTTAATATCTAATATTAAATTAATTTTTACACAAATTCATCTTCATATATTTAAATTATATTTAAATATATTTTCTTATTATTTAAATTATTTAAATAATTATTTATTAATTTATTAGAAAATTAAATTTTGAAATTAATTTGTAAAATTAATAAATTTTGATTTTAGAAATAAAATATTATTTTAAAATCAATTTTGGATTTTGGAAATTGAAAAATCACAAAACTTGAAAAATGGTTTTTTCAAGTCATCTTCAAGTAGCTTACAAAGAACCCACCACTTCTCCTTTGCTTTACTCCAAGCATGAGATGCATCTCATGCAGTACATCTCTTTGCATAGTAGTCTGCAATATATTGAAGAGATTTGATGAAGAAAGGTGAAGATAACCGATTAAATTTTTGTTGAAAATTTCGGAAGAAGAATGTGTTCTTTAATGGGTTCTGTCCAGTGAGTTTTCTCCATATTCCTTTTGATTCTAGCTTATTTTGAGTATCAAAACTCAATCTAGAGCACCAAGAGATAGTAGGGAAGATCTTGTGATGGTATACATAAGGATTCGGAGGATTTTACAGCTGAAAATGAGATTTCGTTGGTTCGGCCAAGGTATGTTTTGAAACCCAGTAAACTCTGTTTTTAGCATGTTTCTTTTCAACCAAAAATTAATGAACTAGATTGCTTATGGATCCTAATTTCTTCCGCTGCGTGCTGGTGTAGATCCAACATAAAGACACCTCTTAAATGTCTATATTATAAGTAGAATACTTAAGCCAACCCCCTGCAGTCCCCGCCCAGTTTGATCTGGGATGTGGGTCAAATCGGATCCTCGATCAGGGCGGGGTGGGGATACCCGCCCATCCCGGTTAATTTTTTTTTAATATATATATATATATATATTACAAATATTTATTCTTGAAAAGTTAGGGGAAAGAAAAAAACACTAGAGTTACGTGGAAAACCTAAACCAGGGAGAAAAACACGATAAGAGTTTTTATTTTTAATTCAGATACTCAGTACACAATACAAGAACATGATAAAATAACCAAACAATGAGAAACCCTAGACTGATAAAAGACAAAACTCTTAGGGCTAAAATATAATTTCAACACTCCCCCTCAAGTTGGGGCGTAGATGTCAATGAGACCCAACTTGCTAATACAGGTGTCAAAAGTTTGTCTGGGTAACCCTTTGGCGAGAACATCCGCAACTTGTTGGCTGGACGGAACATAAGGAATGCAAATGCTACCGTTATCCAGTTTTTCTTTGATGAAGTGTCGATCAATTTCAACGTGTTTGGTTTTGTCATGTTGAACTGGATTGTGTGCAATATTAATGCCAGACTTGTTATCGCAGTAAAGTCTCATCGGGTCATGACTTTCTTGATGTAGATCTACCAAAACCTTATTCAACCAAATCTCTTCGCATATACCCAAGCTCATAGTCCTATATTCGGCTTCGGCACTGCTTCTAGCCACGACGCCTTGCTTCTTACTTCTTTAAGTAACTAAGTTTCCCCACACAAAGGTACAGTATCCTGAGGAAGATTTCCTATCTGTAACAGAACTGGCCCAGTCAGAATCTGTGTAGGCCTTGATACACCTTTCATCATGCTTTCTGAAAACCAAGCCCTTTCTAGGACAAGACTTTAGATACCTCAGGATCCGTGTGACTGCCTCCATGTGCCTTTCACACGGAGCCTGCATGAACTGACTGACCAAGCTAACCGCATATGATATATTAGGTCTGGTATGTGACAGATATATCAGTTTCCCCACAAGTCGTTGATATCTTTCTTTATTTACAGGAACATCATCAGCTGACTCTATCAGATTGAGGTTGGCTTCTACAGGTGTATCTGCAGGTTTACATCTTGTCATTCTAGTTTCTTTCAACAAATTGAGTGTGTATTTCCTCTGAGACACTGAAATCCCTTCTACTGATCTTGCTACCTCCATTCTTAGAAAATATCATAAGGTACCGAGATCTTTTATCTCAAACTCATCTGCCATTCGTCGTTTCAACCTGTCAATTTCTGCTGAATCATCTCCTGATAGTATAATATCATCAACATAGACAATCAATACTACTATTTTTCCCGGTACTGACTTTTTAGTGAACAAGGTATGATCTGAATGCCCTTGAACAAACCCCTGAGATTTAACAAATGTGGTGAATCGATCGAACCAAGCTTTAGGGGACTGCTTCAGTCCATACAAGGATTTTTTCAATTTGCACACCTGATTGCCAAACTGGGCTTCAAAACCTAGAGGTGGGTTCATATAAACCTCTTCTCCCAGTTCACCATTCAGGAACGCATTTTTCACATCCAACTGATGGAGAGGCTAGTCTTGATTAACAGCCACAGAAAGGAGGACACGAATAGTGTTAAGTTTTGCCACAAATGAGAAGGTTTCTGAGTAATCCACTCCATACGTTTGAGTGAATCCTTCTGCAACCAATCTGGCCTTATATCTGTCGAAAGTTCCATCTGACTTGTATTTGACAGTAAACACCCACTTGCACCCTACGGTTTTGTGCCCTCTCGGAAGACTAACCAGATTCCATGTTTTGTTAGTCTCAAGGGCTTGCATTTCTTCCATAATTGTACCTCACAATTCAGGAATTTTCAGGAATTATCACATTATCCAGACTGGTGGTGAAAGCTCTAAATCTCGTAGACAGGTTACTATAAGACAAAATCTTGTCATAGAGTGTTTGGTGCACGACCTAGTACCTTTTCGCAGAGCTATCGGCAAATCCAAGGTAGCAT
>NC_052349.1:16327782-16364110 GCF_009727055.1 Benincasa hispida
ATTTTGGTATTGAACTGGGTTTCGACAGTAATGTAAAATTGTTGAAAGACCGTCGTCACTTCAGACTTATCTGTAAGAAGAAACACCCATGTAAGACGAGTGTGATCATCGATGAAGGTAACAAACCACCATTTACCTGATACTGTTGTGACATTCAAAGGGCCCTAAACGTCACTATGTATCAGGTGGAAGGGCTGGGAAGGTTTGTAGGGTTGTGAGGTAAAAAACGCCCTAGGCTGCTTAGCACGGATACAAACATCACACGACAAAGATGACACATTCACATTACGAAATAAATGGAAAAATAGATATTTCATATAATGAAAATTTGGATGTCCAAGACAAAAATGCCATAATAAGAAATCAGTTTCAGAAATAGTAAAAGAAGACAGTAAACAAGTGCTAGATAAACTCCTAAACGGAGCATCGTCGAAAAGAAAATAGAGCCTTCTATTGTGTCGGGCAGTGTCAATCATCTTCCCCGAGCTCAGGTCTTGAAACAAAACAGTATCTGGTGAGAACATAACTTTGCAGTTCAAATCTCTGGTTAACTTACTGATTGATAGCAAATTATAGGATATTTTTGGCACATGTAAGACATTATGCAAAATCAGTCCTTGAAGTGGGGATAAGTGGCCTTTTCCTGCAGCGGAGGCAAATGACCCATCTGCAATTCTTATTCTCTCATTTCCAGCACTTGGATAATAGGAGAGGAATTGGTCAGATGATCCAGTTAGATGGTCCGTTGCTCCAGAATCAAGAATCCAGGATTCATCTCCCTCAGCAAAGAAACTAAAGGAATGGGGAGTACCTGACTGTGCAATACTGCCGATTCCGACCGTACCTGGATCCATCTGTCTCATCCCTGGAGGGGTAGCATCAACAGCTTTACTAACGAAGGCGCGACCGGACTTAGATTTGTCATTCGGAGGACGCCGTTTGCTATTTGGAGGTCGGCCATGTAATTTCCAGCATTGATCTTTCGTATGCCATGGTTTCTTGCAATGCTAAAAAATTAGAGGGTTCTTTCCATTATGTTTGTCATTTTTTGAACCCAATGACTTAACTCCAAACGCGGCAGAGTCCAGGGTATTAGGCGTTATACCATTCATAGCGCTGGTTCGATCTTCTTCCAATCTGATCTTGGACCAAACTTCCATCAGGGACGACATTGGTCTTTGTCTCAAAATTCCGCTCCGAACACCATCAAACTTCGAGTTTAAGCCAGCCAGAAAATCATAGACACGATCAGCCTCCTCAATCTTCGAATACTGAACCCCGTCAACTAGGCAATTCCAAACTATTTCCCGATATAGATCCATCTCCTGCCACAACAGTGATAATTTATTGAAATAGGATGTCACGTCGAGTGTCCCTTGCTTGCACTCATGCATCTGTTTTCTCAAGGTATAAAGGTGAGAAGCATTCTGCCTCTTCGAGTAAAGTTTCTGAACAGCTTCCCAGATATCCCGAGCATAAGCTGAGTAAAGAAGAGGCTTACTGATCTGAGGCTCCATACTATTTATTAAAATTGAGCGAATGAGAGAATCCTCCCCCTTCCATATCCGTTCCTGAGGATCCCTGGGGTTTGGACTGGGGTTTATTCCTCTGTTAGATACCCGAATTGTGTTGCCTCTCGAGAAACATCCTCACAGATTGTGACCAAGAAAAATAATTCTATCCATTAAGTTTTTCGCCAATGGAAATTCCTGCGGAATTGCTTACAGACCCAGACATAATGTTTGTGAAAGACAAAGTAGGGTAAGTAGTTACCAGAGTTTCTGAACATAACGGAACCCTCCGGTATGTATCCGGTAGAAATCTGTTGAAGGATTGGCCGAAGATCTAACAGCTGCTCCAAGTGCAGAAATTTGGTGTTGAAGATTTGCCAGTTGCTGTTGAACACTAACAGTCCCACCATGAATCATTGTAGGTTGTTCTCTGCCCATAACCCCTGAAGATATCGTTTCTGTCGGTGTGGGAAACCAACAAGAGGAGCTCGCTGACCAGAGGGAAAAAAAATGGGAGACAAGAAGTTACTGTAAAGGGTTCGACTGGACCGAGTTTGGTTGAACCAGGTTCGGCTGGACCGGTGGTTCAAATGACGTTGTGGGTTCTGGTAGACCGATATATCGGTCACATTTTGAGGGCTTGGAAGATTCGAATATGGAAAACTCGATGATGAAGGAAGACTCGAAGATGGAAGATTTGATGGGTAAAGAACTAGAACTGGGTAACGTCGGAAGGGAGACGACTGACCTGAAACCCTTCGTCGGCGGGATCTTGAGCGAATCAGCGACTGTAAACCCGGCGACTAGAAAACATAGGAAGTCGACGGCGGACGCTCGAGTTCGACGGCAGCGGCGACATGTGGTTGAAGTCGTCGTCGGCAGTGGCGGGGTCCTCCGACGACAGTAATGGCTGGATCGATTAAGGCTGGTTGAATCTGAATCGATCTAATTAATGACCGTAGGTATTGATCAACGGTAGCCCTAATTTCAGCACTGTTAGAGTTTTTCTCTTGGAGTTCCATCCCCTACTAGAGTCGATGACTGAATCTCTTTCTATTCTAGCAACGTTCTCATCACCATGCTCTGATACCACCTTTGAAAAGTTAGGGGAAAAAAGAAAAAACACCAGAGTTACGTGGAAAACCCTAGACCAGGGAGAAAAAACCACGATAAGAGTTTTTATTTTTAATTCAATACTCAGTACACAATACAAGAACATGTTAAATAACCAAACAATGAGAAACCCTAGACTGATAAAAGACAAAACGCCTTAGGGCTAAATATATTTCAACATTTATATATTATATATAATTATGAGACAGTTGCAAATATAGACATTATACCAACGTATTAGCAAATATAACATAATGTAAAAAATATTACAATATGACCAAATTTAAATATTCTATAGTGATAGACCATATTATTGGTAGGAGTCTATCAGTTATAGCTATATTTGTAATTTTTTTATGATGCTATACACTTAGTTATTATTCATTCAAAAATGCTGACCAACTGCAATTATCCTATATAATATATATATATTAAAAAAAAAAGAAAAAAAAAAAAGATATGGGTCCCCGCGGGGACCTGTTTCCTCGAGGGGGATGAGGGAAAATACTCCCCGATGACGAGGATGGAGAGTCTCCCACCCTGCCTCACTCCCATTGTCAACCATATATAGGATAATTAACTGACAACTACTTGCAAATGAACCAAAGTTAGTAATTGTCAGGGAAAAAAAAAACATACTTGGTGTAAGCTTTATACATATTATAGAAGGGAGAGTATATTAAATTGTATAATTTATTCAACTCATTATATTTATATTTTAAATTAAATCGAACAATGAAAATATACAATTGTTTAAATGATTTTAAATAAAGCCAACCATCACCATTGCCAAATTGGATTGTCTTAATCCCTATAATTAAAATTAGATTAAAGAAAAACAAATTATCAAGAATCGTTTAAAATGGGAATCATTTTTTGTTCTTGGCATGCTGTAGAGTGTAGTTTAGAAGTTAAATTAGCTGACCTGAGCTAAATTACTTGTCGTTAATGATAATATTAAGAAAATGATAAACATTGGATGATAAATTACTCCTGTCGGTGACAGATCGGTCAGCACAGACATCCTCATCTTCTTTGACTTTTTTTCATTTTTAATAAGGAAAAAAAAAAAAAAAGACATTTATTTTTTATTTTTAAAATTTACGCGGTTTTCTAGCTGTGCTTTACCTATATAATTCATGCATGTTTCCATCTGGGATACAAACAAAAAAATTAAAGAAAATAATAATAATAAAGGAAGGAAAATGAAAAACCATACCTTCATTAAATGGGTATTGGAAAAATTAGTAAAAAAAATAAAAGAAGAGAAAGTCAGAGGAAAGAGACAGGAGTGTGAACAAGTGGCGAGTTTTTATTTGCAAGTGATGGTCTCAAAAATCACAGCTGGGAGTGGCTATGTTTGCTACAAATTTATTTATTTATTTATTTATGACGCTTTTAGGATATCCATCATGCCAAACACGATAAGGTTTTTCTTTCTAGATTCAAAACATAACGGCTACCTAAAATGGTCTATTTTTTTTTTAATTTGAAATTTAATTGGTTTCTCCTAAAGTTCAATATATGAGAGTCACATTCAAGTCTAATATGCTTAAATTATCTAGTTAATTGGGTAACAATTTTAGTTGGATTCTTAAAAAAAAAGTTTACTTTTAATGGATTAGAAAGTTAAGGTATATATTAATTTATAGGGTGATTGCATTAGATAGTACTTCTAGAGATAATAATTAAGTGTATAGCGACATTTTAAAATAATTACAAATATAGCAAAATCTATTTGTGATTAATTTTATCATTGATAAACTTCTACCAGTGATATAGTCGATCACTGGTAGATCCCTGCTAGCAATATGGTTTATTATTGATAGACTTCGAAAGCAATTTCTAAATTTTGCTATATCTACAAATTCTTTTGCATTGTGCTACTATATCTGCAAATATTGTTGGGTCTAATTACTATATTTACAACTACCCCTGATTTATATCCTTAAACTTTAACGGTTGTATTAATTAAAACTCTAAACTAATAATTGTATCAATTTAAACTTTAGATTTTATACTCGAATCAATTTAGACCATTCATTAAAGATTTGTATTAAAATTATTAAGACATAACTTTCAAGACTCCTTTAAATGCAAGAATTAAGGTCAATTAAAGAAATTTTAAGAATCAAATTTATGGTAACAATGTATTTTATCCAATTTGATATCCTCATTTTTATCTTTTTTTTTTTCTTCATATTTCAAAAGAATTACATTATAAATTTCCTTCCAATTTTGATGAGATTTTTGAAAAAAAAAAATTAGTCAGCTACGTATCACTAATAAATTATCTAAATTAATTCACAAATAAATGTTTGTAGTTTGAATTGATATAATCATTAATTATAGATTTTTATTGATACAATATTAAAACCTTAAAGGTATAAATTGATATTTGCCATAAATTTAAAAACAAATTGGTTCTCAATAAAAATAAAAATAATAATAATAGATTTAGTTTTAGTTTAACTTTGATAGGTTTAGGTTCCTCCACCACACGACAACTTGAGTTTTTATTAGAATATTGATTTGATACTATATACGTTGCACGATCTATAAAGTTAAAACTATAATCAATTCTCATATGAATATTGAAAATACATTGAATCACATAGAATGTAAAGTAAAACATTAAATTTAGGTCAAAATATCGTTTTAGTATTGATATTTTGAGACTTTGCTCAATTTTAATTTGTGTACTATGTATTCATTAAATATTTTCTTTTCAACAAATTAATGACTACCATTAATTTATCGTTAACTTTTTTTAAAAGGGTCTCAATTAGCATTATCTCTATAATTTTGAAAACATATTTGCATTGTTCCTTTCATTCAACAGAAAATTGATTATTTTATTAAATTCAACAACAATTAACTCCAAACTAATAAAAACTAATTTTGAGATATATTTAAAGTACATAAATAAAATTTAAACAGAGGAAAGGTGATGAACTACCAAAATGGGTACTGAACTTTAAAGTTATATGACACAGTCAGTTTATTATTAATTGTTCATCGTTCACCTAAACAACGAAAGTACCACAAATAAATATGAAAAATAATTATACAAATATTAAAAAATATATCTTTTTATCCCGAGATTTTGAGTATAGTTTCTATTTAGTCATTAGATTTTAAATGTTACACATTTAATCCGTTGTTTTAAGTTTGATTTCAATATAGTTCTCAAGTTTCAAAATGTTACAATTTTATTCTTGATATTTGAGTTTTGCTTCAATTTGGTTTCTATGTTTCAATATTTATAGTTTTAAACTCGATTATTCACTAAATACTCATTTTTCATCTTTATTATTAATTTATGTTAATAAATTATAAATCAATAAAAGAATTATAATTAATTAAATTTTATTATTTTTTATCACTGGTAAAATTAAATTCAAAATTTCACTTCAAATTATTTTTAACTAATTAAAAGTAAAAAATTGACTTCAATAATTGAAATTGAGTATTTAATGAAAATTTGAGATTAAAAATGTAAAATCTTGAAACTTAGGGACCAAATTGAAATGAAACTCAAATCTCGAGGGTAAAATTATAACATTTTGAAACTTAGTTACTAAGCTGAAACAAAACTCAAAACTTAAGAATAAAATGTGTAACATTTGAAAACCTAGGGACCAAATAGAAACTATATCTAATACTTAGGGACTAAAAAGATATTTTACCCTAATATATATATATACTTACTCAATTGGAGAAAAAAATACCTTGACTTATTATTTTTATTCCAAATGAGATCTCTCTCTTTTACCACACTTTCTCGTTCAAAGAAAACTGAAAAAAAAAAATTTCTTCAACGAATACTATTTAGCGGGAGAAAAATTATTGAATTAGAAGTACGACTAGAGTAATCCAATTCTTCTTCCAAAAAAAAAAAAACACTAAATTCACATTATTCTCAACTTTCTAAAAGCTTTTAAATTAGATTGGAAACAGCAAGACCCTCAGAATAACGAACAGTAAATTGTGAAGGCACGAAAGCAGAGAATAAAACCTGCAAAACAGAAACTCGTTATAGGCTGAGTCGCGGAGCTCGCTCTCTTTAAGACGTTTCTGGCTCTGCCCAAGTGTGCAAGCAGGTCTAAAAATTGTCACGTCGTCCGATAAAACAGTCAAAAGGAACCCGATTGGAAATGCACTTTTACTGACCGGAACACACATCCTTTCTAAACCCACTGCTCGGAAAATTAAAATGGAAGAGGAGAAGAAAAATGAAATGAGAAGTGAAGAATGAATTGTATGTTCGAACTGCGGAAGGCCACGCCTTTTATAGGCCCTCAACGTAGAATCGTAGGGAGCGAAAAAGGCTCTCTGCCTCAAAACGTGCGCGGACGAAACGGAGGAGCGGACGAAGCGCAAACAGAGTTTTTTTTCGGTTAAAAAAATATAAAAAATATATTTTATTAAAATTAATAATCACACACACGCGCCACACCACACCCGACCGACCGAACCCACATTGGTCTATCTCCTCAATTCCTCCAAAACATGGGTACTCCTTGAGTCCAAACTCAAAACTCAAGATTGGAATACATAAAGGAGGCTTCTAACACAAATAATCAAGCAGTTTTTTTTTTTAATAAATATAAAGTAAAGGAGAAAATATGAACTAAATAAAGCTTGTTGAATAGAATGTTTGTTAAAATGTATATTGAAAATGATATCATGAAATAAGGATAGTGTGACAAAAAGTACCCATATTTCGTAGTGTATTATTTGAAGAAAAAAATGGAGAGAAAAACAAAATTGACATCATTAAATTGTTATGTCAACTTTTATTAGAGGAAAACAATCATAGATTTGCAATATCTGTTGGAATGACCTATGTTAATGATCTTGACAAATCATCTCACCATAAATAAAAAGGTTAGTACGTACATAAAGAAAATCTAGCTATAATAGTCAATCAAAACAATCGATTTCAAATGTATATTTAAATAAGGTTGACAAATATATTTATAAATCCAGAAAAGATTTGAAGGAATAAAAAGTAAGGTAAAAAAAGAGAAGAATTTAGACCCCACAAAACGATACCAAAGGCAAGTGAACACAAGAACAAAAACAAAAATAAGAACCTCTCTATAAAATTTAGTAACAAAATCATTGTCCTCATTTTCTCTCCATTCCATTCTAAATAAAGGTCAAGCCCCCAAATTCCCTCTCCTTTTACAAAAAGTTTGATTTTGACTGGGGAAAAAAAATAAGTATTTTTTTTTTATTTTGGGTAAAAAGAAATATTAAGAATAAATAAAAATTCAATTTTGGAAGGGAGGGTTCTAGTGTGGGTCACTTTCGGTGTGAGTGGAGTATCAAGCCCACCATCATACTATTATAATTGGAATCATGTGGATTTCACTCTACTTGGGACCATTACTCTCACTTTTTTATTTTTATTATTTTTTTAAATCATTATTTATTCGATTTGGAACAAAGTATTTTCACTTTTGGCACGTGTGGGCCGCGGGAATAACTTGGGTTTGATATTATCACCGCCAACAACGAATCCAACTGTGCCCGTCAAATCAAAAGCGGTTGTAAACCACAACATGGGAGTTTTCCTTTTCCTTCACCGTTGGATTTGTCCACACCGACGGTGATTGATCGTCAAAGTAGTTTTCGTACGGTGCGAACTGATGCACTAAATAACAACACTTTAATTTTTTAGATTTCGTTTTTGGAAAATCACTTTCTTATTTCTTTCTTTTTTAAAAGAATAGTTTCTAAAATTTAAAATCATATTAGTTTTGTTTTTTTTTAAAAAAAAAAAACTCCAACTATTAGGACATGAATAAGCATAGAAACCATAGAAAAATTAAAATTAAACTATAAAATTAGGAACATAAAATCATGGATTACATAAATCTCTACCTGATTCAAAAGAGCTAGCATATTAAATTTAAAAGTACTTAAAATTATGATTATTTGAAATCAAAGTCAATCACTTTTTTAAACATTTTCAATATAGGATAACCAATATCCTACTATTTTTGTCAAAATTATAACAAGTTCATGAGTTTGTAAGGATAAATTTAAAAGCTTCTTCTTCACTAAAACAATAAGACAAATTGATTGTCTAATTTGAAGGTTTTAATCGTTGTTTTAGCTGGTTGACTAAGCTTATGTGACTTGATGGTTGTGTTTAAATTTTCTTCATAATTTTGATAAAACAAACAAACAAAACATAATTTGAGCCCTAACAACAAAAGAAGAACAACTTTCATCTTCTTCCATCAACGTCAAGGCAAGAACACGGAATCTCTGCATTTTTATATTTAGAAATGACGATCAATTTTTTCTAAAAACGACAAAGTGTTGTATAATAAAAAAACTCCATGGATAGTAAAAACCATTTGTTTTTGTTCTATGGAGACAAATTTTGGATGGTAAAGTTTTTTTTTTTTTTTTTTTTTCTAAAAGTTAAGATCCTGCTTGGTAATCATTTGGTTTTGTGTTTTTTATTTTTGAAAATTAAGCCAGACACTATTTTCACTTACAAATTTCTTCATTTGCTATCTACATTTCACCAATGGTTTAAAAAACCATGCCAAAATTTAAAAATTTAAAAAAGTAGCTTTTAAAATCTTATTTATGTTTTTGGAATTTGGCTAAAAGTTCAACAATTATATTTAAGAAAGATGTAAATCATTAAAAAAAAATAGGGAAAAAATAGATTTCATTTTCAAAAAACTAAGATAAAAAATGAAATGTTTTACTAAACGGAGCCTAAAGATTTTTCTTACTCGATTAAACGAAAACTTAAAAAAAAAATTATAGGAATGAATTCGCCATAAAAATTAGTTATTTTGATCGCAATTGATAGGAAGCTTCACCATTGGATGAACCATGTTAATCTTTTAGAGCTTAAGTGGTCTTTTTCCTTCTGTTTGTTTTTTACAAAATTGTAAACAAAATTTTAAAAACATTTATCAGGTTATGTTTGAAAAATTAAGGGACTAAAATGAATTATTTGTAACATAAAGAATAAAACACAGATATTAGACTATTAGCTTAATTATAGAAAATATCCATACACTTTGTGTTTTGTTCAAAAACTACATTTGAACTATCAAACTTCAAAAGTTTAAAAATATCCTTATCGTTAACGTATGAGAGAAAATTGCTAGAATTTCATTTGAAAAATATTGTTGAATTTTCATTGTAATTATATAGATAGAAACTATTTATCTACGCCACATTGCAATCTTTCTTTCATTTTATCTCTCTTCAATCTATAAATATTAAATGTAAAGTGTATTTTTCATTTTTTATTAAGTGTTCAAATATATTAATGAAACTTCTTAAGATATTTTTGAAACAAACTATAAAATTGAGATATATTTTCAGTAATGTAGTCAAAAATATTTCAAAATCAGATAGATGGATATATTAACAAAAATACAGCTCATTAGTTTCCACAGATACACAAAAAGGAGCGAAAAGACCAAAAACTCCATAGGAAGAGGGTTTTAATACACACGGGGGGTGAGGGTGAGTGGGTCCTACTTCTCAAAATCACCCAATCATAGAGGGCCAAACAGAGAGGTGCATTGAAGCTGATGTAGCTGCACCACACACGATTCTCCAATTTCTTTTTCTTCTTTTTTCTTTTAAAGAAAACAAATTATTTTTGAACTTTTCAGAGCCGGCAGAGATGTTTTTCTTTTTCTTTTTTCTTTTTAAATATAGACGGCTTATCTGTACGGCCGCCAATTGTAAGTACTTAACGACCTGACAGAAAACTTTGTCAGTCCCAAGTTGTAATTTTCTTCCTTTTTTTTTCCTTTTCCTGTTTTAATTTAAAATTACCGAAACCAAAAAAAAAAAAGAAGATAAAATTCTTTTTTTTTTAAAAAAAAGGTAAAATTATAAGCTTGCCACGTGGCACGCGGGAATGGTGTCAACGCGTTGTTGGGGAGGAGCGTAGATTCTGTGGGGTCGAAAAAGTTTGGGATTACTTTAACGACTTACGGCGGCGACGGCGCGGGGGACCGGCTCCGGGCTGGCAATAGCGGTGGTGATACGGCGGTTACCGTCGCAGAGAAATTGGTCGACAATCCTCGAGCTTGGTTCGAGGACAAGTTTTTGCCATGCGTCATCGGAGTTTCCACCGTCGGTCAAAAACGCTCCCGTGGCATCAAGTCGCCGGAGATTCCAATTCCATTTATTCCGAAGGCGGCGAATCTTCTCCAGTTGCCGGAGTGCCAATCGACAAGTATTATCTTTAATCTTCGAAATCGCCAATTCTAAAAGAATCGTTAAAATCCTCTCATCGGCGCCGTCGTGTTCTGCCCTCAAATAATCGTGTAATTCCGGCACTCCAATGGCTCGTTTAATCCCATAAGAATAATCCCCTTCCGGATCAAAAATTTGCCTCACTTCTCCGACAAACCCACCGTCGACCATCCGATCAACACGATCGGAGACAAATTTCTGAAGAATCGGTAAAGAAACATCAACCCACAAAAAACAGAATTCATATCGGAATCGGGACTCTGCATAATCATCAACCAGAGCTTCAATGTAGGAATTAGAGCCACCGGCGATAATTGGGAGGCGATCTCTAGCCAAAATTGATTCAATTGCAACAGAGGCATGACGAGTAAAATCATGAGAAGAGAAATTTGAATTTGGATCAATTGAATCTAACAAATGGTGTGAAATTCCACGGCGTTCTTCGTCGGTGACTTTATTTGTTACAACATCAAGCCCTTTGTAAACTTGAATCTTATCGGAGTTGACAATTTCTGCCGGAAATCGAGTAGCTAAATCGATTGCTAACCGGGATTTACCCGTTCCGGTGGCCCCCATTACAACAACAACTTTCTCCTTTCGCCGGAAAAACTGTTCCATGTTGAAATTCCCCTGAAAATTCCCCACCAGTGGTTGGACTTGCTTCCCGGCGGCAGAGGATAATGATAATGCCATCTTCATCAAATACCCTGTAAAAATTAACCAAAACCCAGTTCAAAAAATGAAAACTTTAATCCACCCATTTGATTATTTAAAAAAAAAAATGCTTTTTGTGTGAGTTCTTACTCAATTAAAGAACAGTACCTGAAGATAAACAGAGAAAAAGAGAGAGGGGTTGAGGAGTAGGGTTTGTAGGGTATATGCAAGAGAGTAATTGAAAGGATTAGCTTATGGATAGTGAGGGTTTAGGCATTAATGATGTCTCTAATTGAAGCAACACCAAAGTTTCTATTTTTTTTTTTTTTTTCCTTTTTGGAGGGGAATAATATGTGAAAAAATTTTGGATGATGGAAATGTTTTTAATTTCTAAGAAGGAATTGGGATTTTGTGGGTTTGAAAGAAAATGATGTGTGACATTATCTTCCCTTCTTCTTCCAATTGCCACTGCCCCTCTTTGGTTCAACCATTAGAGGACTACACTTGGTATTTATGCCCTTCCCAAACGAACCTTTTATTTTATTTTTTTATTATTTTTTTCAATCGAAATATTTTGAAATAGAATGTTACCTTTAGTACGGAGACAGCCTCCCTGTGTGTTTTAGCTTCATCGCTTGCATTTCAAAATAAATAAAATGGAAGATCCCCAATCAATAAGATATTTTTAGAGATAAAACTTGTCTTCGGAGGTTTGGAATACATTTTCAAATGTTTAATTTAAAAAATAAGTTATTTTAAAAGAAATTGAAGTATTTGACCACTATTCAAAATAATTTTAATAAATTTTTATTAAAAAAATAAATAAAAATATTTTTTTTAAATAATACTTTTTTCTTAAGTTAATCCAAATCGACTTTTCATAAAGTTTGTTTCCTATGTATCAAGTTAAAACTTTGTAATATTTTGTATTTCTTTAATTTTGTGTCTAATTCAAGTAATTTTTTTTTAAAAAAAGGGCACACACATCTATAGATTTATATTGAAAAATTTCTAATATTAGGATAGTTAACATACTCCTTTATGCATATTTTTATAAAGCAGTAATAAATATAACAATCAAACCAAAATTATTAGTAAATATAGTATAATACAAAAAAATTTGTAGATATAGAAAATTTTAGATAGTCTATCCGTGATAGACAATAACACTGGAGGAGTTTATTTGTGATAAACTGTATAATTGATAGATTTTGCTATATTTGTACTTTTTTAAAAATATTGTTATCCACTTAGTTATTATTACTAAAAATGATATCCATTTTGATTATCTTATAAATGCTTTATTTATGATAAACAATAAAGGGAGGTAGCATGAAAAACTTTTTATACTATCATAATTACTAGAAAATTTATTGCTTGTAATTTTTTTTTTTTTTTTTTTTTTTTTTTTTTTTGTAGTATATAGTAAAGAAAATCTTCCTTTTATCTTTTGTTTTGTTTTTATTAAGTCAATGGGATAAGAAAAAAACTCAAACTCCCCAAAGGCTATAAGAAAAGAAACATACTAAGAGTATAAGACAACCATTCAAGAAAGTCATAAAACAAAAAGTTAGGGAGAATGGAATAATAAAACCCTTTTCACTAAAATGTGGGTCTTCCTGTATATTTTCCGTACAAGAAATATAAATGAAAATCATCTCCTTTAAAGAAAATTGTCAAGAAACATAGAAACCTCACCTAGGACTTCCGATTAAGTATTCAAATATTACAAATCCTTGAGTTCTCTTTCTCCTTTAGAAGATACGCTGAAGAAAAAAATAGGATGACTCATCACTCAAAACACGAATGTTGAACAAAAAGTTCTAACAGACACCTAATTTTCAAGACTATAGTTCTCACAAAATTAATTAGAAAAGTATTCAACTTAAATAATTACTCCCACCGCTCTAATTTCTTTTATCTTTTATCTTATGATAAAGAGTTTCAATCTAGAAAGAACTACAACATTTCTCTTTTAAATTACAATCATTAACATTATGATAGAATTTATAGTTTGAATTTATGTATGTTTCTGGGTTACAGGAATTTTGTAAATCAGATTTTGGTCCAATAAAACAAGAGATGCCATTAAAAAAAAATAGAGAAGAGAAATTCAACAGCAAAAACCTTTTGAAAATCAAATTTTGATTCCAATGAAGTGGAAAAGGGTATATGAAGAAGAGACAATCTTGGAGTCTAGCTAAGAAGCAAAGAAAGATTTTTTTTTTTTTTTTTTTTTTCCCATCAAATATATGAATATTGTTTTGAAGTGACTATTCAGCCTTTTCACTTTCTTAAAGACAGATATTGTGGTTGATAGCTAAGTTAATTTATATTTTGTTCATCAATCTATTGATAAAAAGAATCATTCTACCATTATAGATCTCGTTCGATATTAGACATGTAACAAATGTGGAAGTGATGACCGAGTTTTCAAACTTAGATATAAAACATGTATTTATCCACTAAATTACATGTTTGAATTATTGACAATAAAAATATAATTTTGTCCGTTCTTAGTTTGCTACTTTTAGTATGTTTCCTCTTTTGGTCTTTTAACTTTTTTAAAAATTTAGTCATTTTAATGTTAAAAAAAAAAAAAACATCCTTTAGAACTCATGTTTGGGGTAAATTAATTTTATTAAAAAAATATTAGAAAACAAAATGGTTTTCAAAATATAAAAAACCAAAAAGAAAATGGTGTTGTTATTAATCAAACCTTAGTGTTAGAGAATAATAATAAAATTATTACACCAAGCCTAATCTTGATTAATAGTAAATATTCTTTTTATTTATAGGATTTTTTTTTAAATAAAAAAAACAATTCTAGAAGAATTTGAAACCCTATATAAAAACTCTAAGACAATTATTCTATTTTAATTTTAAGTTACACTTATTTACTAAAACATCTCTATTTTTTTTTTCCTAAAGAACATATTTTAATTAAAAATTTTATCTATTAGTAAACCAACCTATATATCTCTACTATCAATTGAAAACTAAAAACAAAATCGCTATCCAATAAAACGTAAATAAATAAATTAGAATGTAGGAAAGTTAAACTATATGAAATGATTTATTATATATGTAACGAACAATATAAACCTATATATAGTTTTGTATGTATATATTTATATAATGAAGATATGTTGTTGGTTGGTATTAAAAATGGGCATAACCACGTAACCAAACAATACTGGGTGGGGGCTAGTTGTTTTTGGAAAAAGCAGTGGGCAAAAAGAATTTTTCTTTTATAGTGGTTTAGGATGCCCTTGTTTTTATTTATTTTAATTAATCTGAATTTTAGTGAAGAGACATTAGGTTATTAATTTAATTAACACACACACACATTAATATAAATATTAAATTAATTGAGGATACCCTAATTGAGGTGACTAATCACTTTGATTTTATATATAATGATGTTGATTAATATCAATTTAGTGTTGACAAGACATCAAATAAATCCAGCAATATAAAAATATGTATGTACATTCATTTTTAACCTTTAAACATTTGTATGTGTCTAATTCATTGAATGGTATGTATATTTATTTTACTATTTTGTTGGTATGAATTTAGTTGGAGTGATTAGGCATCTTAGTTATTAATTGATGCCAAAATTGATATCAAAAAAATGTTTTACCTTTTCATGATAGTAACGTTAAATTTGTTTAAACGAGAGAATAACGTGGTATATAAAAGATTAAGATCTATGTATTGATATGGTGTTTGTCACGCACACTCCGATGCATATAAGTCGAAAAATGAGAAAGTGCAACAAGTTGAAAGTTTGAGAATTTCATAATGGACTTGTTTCCCGTAAAGTTATGATAATAATGACTTAAGCCGTACAAAACATGATTTCGAGATTGAATCAGACTAATCTTCAAACCGTCTGGGTTGGGGCATGCCCCATGTCGTAGCATGAGGATAACCTTAATCTTAGGTTTAGGCTAGATGTGGGCGAGGGTTTGGGCTTTCCCTTTTTTCTAGGATGTTGTTTGGGACCTAGGGTATGGTTTTGGCTCTAGTTTGTCTTCTCCAATTCTGATTATGTTGCCTTTAATCTTGTTTAATCTCGATTATGTTATTTATTTTATTCTAAAATTATTCGTGACATTATTTTATATATATCAAAACTGATGTGTTCAATTAAGTTCTTACGGTATCTAAATTTTAAAATAGAGAATAACGATGTATTAAGACTTCGTTTGGGATTAGGTTTGGAACCAGAAAGTGATTGTGAGAAAAAATTAACTGCCTACTTATTTGGTCAAACGAATTATTTATTAATTTACTAAAATCACTTTTAAATTTAACTATTGTGTAAAAGCTCTACATAGTATCTTTTGGATTCAACATTTGCCACCTTTAATTTCCATATCAATATATTTTCACATTTTTTTTAAAATTTTAAATGATTCAATTTTTTATAACATTTATTTTTTTAAAAAAAATTATCAAATAATCTAATTAAATAAAGGATTATTTTCAAATATAGAAAAATGAACCAATTTATTTATAAATATAGCAAAATGTCACTATCTTCTGTGATAGACACTGATAGACATTGATAGACATTGATAAACATCTATCTTTGTCTGTCATTATCTATCAGTAATAGATAGTGACATTTTGTTCTATTTGAAAATATTTTCACTAATTTTGTCATCTAAAACAATTATCTTTAAATAAAATTAGTGAAATTAAAATCATATAATTTTTTTAAAAATATATATCATAATAATTATCAATGTGAAAATAATTGAAATTATAAGCCTACTTTGGTTCATAAAACTAAATTACATCATAACTAGTTTTTTTTTAATTTAAAATTAAAATTTACCAAACAATATTTTACTTCATTTCACAGCTGATTTTTAAAAATATAGTTGCTAGCAATTATTTTAAAAATTACAGCAATCCTAAATTAGGTCAAATTTTGAATCAGTTATTGGTATATTAATGTTTTTAATAGGTAAATTATATATCACAACAAGCCATTTGATTGAGCATGGTTATTAGGGGTCAAAGATGAGGTTTAGAAAATGACAAAAACATTATTAAGGACTTAATATATATATTTAGCAAAGAAAAAAAGACAAAAGAAAAAAAAACCCTTTTGTTTTAAGAGAGAATAATTTATAGAAAAAAAATTATTTTCTAGTTTTCTAATTTATTGAGTGACAGAAAGTTAAGGAGGGACACATCTTGGAACCTAAAGATAATTGTGGGAACAAAATATTTAAATGTAAGGTTCCACAATTTGATTGACTAAAACCCAAGAATCTTTTTTTCTCTTTTTTTCCCCTTTTAGTTTCTCTTAAAAAAAAAAAAATCAAAAAGGGGATTTTCTTCATTTTAAAAAATAAAATTCAAATAAGATAATTTAAAATGTGTCATTCTCGTTATTTGACAGTTATTTTTTTTATTTTTTATTTTTATCATTTATATCGATATACTTTTATTCTCTTTGCACTATAACATTAGTAGAAACCACAATAGATTCTATAATTAGTTTCAAATTGTTATTATATACATATAATTAATTAACTAATCTTAAACAAGATGAATGATTAAACTTTAGTTCTTGTGGAGCCACCATTCTTTAATGGAACATCATTTAAGAAGAAGTGTCTTTTTCTTTCTTTTTTTAGTGATATTTCTCTCTCTTTCTCTCTCTCTCTCTTTTTTTTTCAAGTCAATTAAAAGAAGATTAGTGGGACACTATGATTAAATGATGCGATGTAATTAGTTATGTAACTTGGTTTCAATATGTTATAGTAAAGTCAAATAGAAAATAGTTTGACTTATAGTTTTAACCATTTAAATTTGTTGAGTTAATTAATATGTAGTTAATTTGTAGTTTGTGGTTGAATTTGGAATGTAAGGAAAAATGAATTATAGAAGCCTGAATTTATGAAACTTGAGATAAGAAAATTTTGGATATATATATTTAAAGTCTAATGTGGCATTTGATTATTTTGAAAATAAAGTTAAATTACAAGTTTAGCGTTTGATTTTTTTTTTCATGTTTAAAAAGTCATTGAACATTATAAAATATATAATTATTAAGTCATTGAATTTTCAATTATGTGTCTAATAAATTCTTAGACTTTGAAAATGTCTAATAAGTCTCTGATCTTTAGAAAATGTCTAATAAGATCATGTACGTTAAAATTTGTATCTATTAAATCCCTAACATATTCAACATATGTAGGCCCCATTTGGTTACTATTTAATTTTTTTTAATATTTTTAATTTTTATAAATTAAGTCAATAAACACCTATTCCACTCATAAATCTTTTGCTTTGTTATTTACTTTCTATTAATGTATTAAAAAAAAAAAAAACTAAAGTAGTTGTTAAGAAATAGTGTTTTGTTTTTTGAATTTAATTAAGAATTAAACTCTTTTACTTAAAAAATGATGAAACGTTAGTAAGGAATTCAGAGAAAATAAACTTGTAAATTTTCAAAGAACAAAAAAAAAAAAAAAAAATGAATGAAGACCCATTTGGTAACTATTTGATATTTTATTTTATTTTTTTAAATTAAGTTTATAGACACTACTTTCACCTTAAAATTTGCTTTGCTATCTACTTTCTACTAATAGTTTAAAAAACTAAGCAAAAAATTGAAAACTTAAAAAGATAGTTTTTAAAAACTTGTTTTGATTTTTGGAATTTGATTAAGAATTCAATTATTATACTTAAGAAAAATGTAAATCATGGTAAAAAATGAGAAAAAACAGACTTAATTTCTTTTTTAAAAAAAGAACGAATTATCAAACAGAATCGAAATAATTACTAGATGAGTCTTTAATAATTATTTAATCTATTATATATATATGATAGAATCTTAAACTTTTAATCTATCATCTACCAATTTAAAAAGTTATTGATCCAATATACATTTTAGACAATAATGACGCTGAGAAAATTAAGTTTGACCAAAGAAAAAAAGTAAAAATATTTGGGTGTCACAAAAAATGAAAATGGGAGCCGCACGTGCAATGGGGCCAGTAATGATTAGGAAAAGAAATTATTTAACATTATCTTGTACCATTTATCATCATAATCCTTAGTACCAACTTAACTTTAGTCAAATATATAATTCATTTATTATATTAAAATAGATGTTGGAATTTTATAATTCCCAATATTAGATGTGAAACCTATTTACATAAAGTTTAAATCATATATTTTTAGTGGTTCAACCTTTTGAGATTATATTATTTTGGTAGTCAAAATATTTAAGAAACGAACAAAAACTATCCTAAAATTATAATATTTATCTTTTGATATAATAAATATTATTTTAAAATATTATTTCAAAATCTTCATTTGTTACAATATTTATTATTTGCTACAGTTTTTACTATTTTACATCATTTTTTAATTCTTTGATACAATGTTTATGATTTTCTTTTCGACCTAAATAGTTTACACCTCAAACACATATCATTATAACTCAAACTAAAATAATTTACACCTTAAATACAAACTATTATAACCCAATTATAATAACTAAATACTATTTTATAATTTTGTTAATTTTGTTCTAAATTATTGTTTAATAAAAATTTGATAGAAGTATATTTTCCTTCATTTACTTGTTAAATAGATACATATATAATACGAGTCTTTGAAACTATATAAATTAAACCAAATATAATATTTAAAAACGTGAACTAAATTTTAAGTGGTAAATGTTTATGAAGGAAAACAAAACAAATAAATATAGTTTATAAACTAAAATATAAATCCAACATATCAACGAATGTGATATAATATATTTGACTTACTATGGTAGTAGATACGCTCATTTTTTAGTATGGCAAGTGAAAATACACGAGTTTGAATTTTTGATCTTAAACATACGAGTACATTTCAACTATACGTTCATCATAATTAGTTCATTTATAAAGTTAAAAGAAGTTGATGTCGATAAATTCTTATATAACAATATAAGTTTGGTAAAAATAATGTCTAACGGACCATTTTTTTAAGTTTAACAATTGAAGGATGGAGATCGAACAATGAATATTCAAGATGGTAATTAGTGTATTTTAATCCTATAAACTTGAATTGTGTTCTACACATACATAACTTTAAGATTAAAGTCTCTTCTGGTAATCATTTGATTTTTTTTGTTTTAAAAAAATTAAGTTTATAGACAGCAGTTTTTCCTCCAAATTTCTTTATTTGTCATCTACATTATATTAATAGTTTAAAAAACCAAACCAAAATTTGAAAACTAAAAAAAAATAGCTTTTTAAAAAATTAATTTTGTTTTTGAAATTTGACTAAGAATTCAATCATTGTATTTAAGATTGATGCAAATCATTATAAGAATTAGGGAGGAAATAGACTTAATTTTATAAAACTAACAAATAAAAAAATAAAATGATTACCAAACGAAGATTTTTGTTTACGTTTTTATCGAAGTCTAGGGTCGGTGTGTAGGGTTGGAAAAGACTATTTATATAATAGTTGAGTTGCATATATATTTTACACAAATTACTGAATTAAAATAAAGGTTGGTTTCTATGTATCTTCTAATATTCTCAAAAACACGAATCTTGGGTATTTAATTAATTGAAAATTAAACAGATCTAAGATATAAAACTGTAGGTTTGAGATAGTACATGGCATTAATGTAATACAAATTGTGGATCTGGTAGGGTGCTTCCAACTATATAATATTTGCTGAAATTAATGAAGATGGGGACTTAGATTAATGATGGATTTTAATTAACTTAAGTACATATAATGATATAATATAAAGTTTTGTGCGTGAAATTGAAAAAGCTGCTTTGTTAATGCTAATTCAAATGGCAATGGCACTAGCTTAGTACCTTATTGAGTTCATATATATATTCTGTGGTCATACCCTTAAAAAGTGTTTAGAATAATTACAAATATTTTCAAATTTATCCATTGATGTTGTTTCATCCCTATTAAGGATTTGTTTGAATTGATTTAGAATTTTTTTTTTTTTTTTATTAATGTCAAATTATTATAAAAAACGACTATTAAATACTATGAACTAGTAATTAAAAAATAATATTTATTGGCCTCCTTTTTTAACACATGATCGATCTAATTAATCGTTAGAGATAATCACTCTAAGTTGAGTACTCAAATTATCCTTTATTTGTCTCTAAATTAGTTTACAAAATAATAATAATAATAATAATAATAATAATAATAATAATAATAATAATAATAATAATAATAATTTAGTTTATAAGTTTCAAATCTGTGTGTCTAAAGAGGTCCTAGGATCTTTTAATTTTGTGATTAATAAATGTCTAAACTTTAAAATGTGTCTAATAAACCTTCAAACTTTGATTTTATGTTAAATATGTCTTGAACTTTCAATGTTTGCGTGCCTAATAAAAGTTTTTGACATATTTGGGTTCATTTTTTATTAAAAGGAACATAAATGTTTTGGACACAAAATTGAAATTAGATACACAATTCAATACTATGTCAATAACTCAATTAATTATAAAAAAATATTGAATATATTACACTTATTATATACGAAATTGACATATGTGAGGTGGAAGAATCAATTCAAATAATTTTGAGGCTCATAATATATACTTTATGTCAATTGAGTTATATTTATTTTATTATTTTTAGGTAGGGTTAAAGGTAGTTTTGTCATTCTAAAAACTATATTAGATTTGCTCTTAAGATTACATTGTAAGGTTTTCATTAATGAAGTTGTATGTTAATTCTTATATTATGTTAAAAGAGATGGTTTTAAATATATGAAAATGAGTCAACTTATTTACAGATATAGCAAAATATCATTGTTTATCGATAATAAATATTAATAGACATCGATACTTATAGATACATATTAGTATCTTTCATTAATAGACATAATATTATATTTAAAATATTTATGACAATTTTGCTATTTAAAACGATTAACTATGTTAAATTATAATTAAATTCCAAAACAATATATCCTAAGTGGTTATATCCTCACATTTTAAAAATTATTTTATTACAAAATTTCCGAAATAGTTAACCACGTTTGTATTTTGAGGATTCTACCCATTATATTCTTTTTGTTAATAACTTGGCCCGTTTGGTTTGTGATAAGAAAATAGTTCTAAAAAATAAAGAATTCAGTAGAAAACAAAAACGATTTCTTTGTTTTTACTGTATTCGAAAATAAGTTTGGTTTCAATTTAAAATTTTGAAATTTGAATTCAAAATTCAAATGGTGTGTTTGATTATGTATTTGAAAATACAATAGTGTATTCCATGTTCATAATTTTTTAAAACAAAATTTAAAAATAAAGAAAACGACAATGTATTGTTTTTGAAACTGGGCTATTTCAAATGTTGTTTTTTGGAAATCGTCTTTAAAAATAAGTATACCAAACACATTTGGATTGTTTTTCTTGTATTTCATGTTTTTGAAAACAGAAATGGAGCCTTAATATTTTATATATTTTTTTAATTCAAGATAGAAATCCAAATTCTTGTGATATGTTACATATCGTTATTATATATTCATGTCAAAACTGACTTAGGTTATTTATTGAGTACTCATAATAATAATGAAAATGATAATAATAGTAATTATTATTATTTAGGAAAAATATCAATCTATACCTTTGAACTTTAAGGATTGTATCAATTTAAATCCTAAATTTTCAAAAGTATGTCAATTTACACTCTCAATTACGTTCTCTTCCGGAAAACTTTCTATAAAACTTATAATTGTATCAATTAAATCCTTAAACTTTCCTAAATGAATCAATTTAGCCGATTGTCAGAATTTTCTTTGAGAATCGTCTCATTATATTTACTCTAATAGTCTATTTTGTAAAATCAAAAATTTAAAAAGGTTTACAAATGTTTGAGAATTAATGTAGGAATGATTTTCAAAGATAACCACAGTGAAGAGTCTAAATTAATTGGTTTATGAAAATAGGAATTTAATTGATTCAAACTATAAATTTCCCATATATTAGTCGAACGAAATATAGAGAAAGATATAAATAGATATACTTATGAAAGTTTAAAATTTAAATTAATAAATTTTTTAATTAAATATTTCAATAGATATAAATTCCAATGTTTAGAGGTATGAATTGATATTTGCTCAATTATTCAGTGATGAAGTAAAAGTTTTAGGATGAAATCAATTGGGGTTTTGACATTTATAAATGTTTATAGGGATTTGAAATTGAAGGTTCAAGTGGGTTTGAATCATTTGAGAAATGATGGGTTTGCACTCCTATAAAGGAGTATTTTTTTTTTCTTAAAGGAAATAATCATTATTAGTAAGTGATCAGTAATAATGATATTAAGTCTAAAAGACATGTTTAAACTTATAATATGGGGAACAAATTAAATATAGCATACACTTGGACTTTATTGTATAAATAAATAAATGACATTGAGGGACCTAGCAACACACACACACACAAATCTAGTTCATATGCTTATACTCACTTTTGAGTTTTTCTTTTCTATTCCAAGTGTGACCTTCTTTTCATTCAAGGGACATTTTCAATTTTATAAAAAAAAATACCCATGTACTTTGTCTTTTGTTTCATATATATTATTTTCAAAATTTGCAATATTACTCTTGACATTTCATAAATATTTTCGATCTTAGGAATAGAAATCCTTCAGAATTTCATATGAAAAATTGAGTTTAAAATAACGTGACGATAACCTTGAATAGAAATTTGATCACCACACTAATCTAAGTCACCATTCTACCATTTCAATTCCCGATTTTTATTTAAAGTCCTAAAAGACTTTTGCATTAAGAGCAGTCTTGAAATATTTATGAAAGGTTAAGAGTAATAACACAATTTGTGAATGTATAAGGATGCTTTTAAACGAATGATAAAGTTCAAGGGTATTTCGTCATAATTTAACCTCTTTTTCTTCTAGAGGATATGAACTAGCTCAAACTATTACACCGCCCCGCCCAATCTTACAAATAATATATAGTTATTGAGAAATTCATAAATATTTAATATCTTAATTAAGTAGTAAGTTTTTGTATGCTCCAACATTTAAACTAAATACTTTTTCTCACTTGAGTAGATGATTTTGATTTTAGGTTTTCTTAATTGTATAATATAACAAATTTATTGACAATTAGCTTGTTTGTTAGTGTATTTTTTTTTTTAAAATAAGCTCAATCCTAGATTAATTAAAAGTCTTGAGACAAAATATTAGTTATAGAAAACTTTAATATTGATAGGCTAAGACAAAAGACTATATTAATACATAGGCTAAGACAAAATATTAGTTTGTTTTTTTTTTCTAAATTAAGCCATCGTAATATTTATTTAAAATTGCATTAATATATTACCTATCAACTTACAAGGGAATAGTCAAAGTGAGGAAAATTTAAAGACATTTTCTTTTAATCATAGATATATTAATTATTTTTTTTTAAAAAAAGAAAAGTTGTCGTCAAATAATAGAATATTTAGCCAAGACAATATTATAATATAGTCAAATATTAAAATTAGGCTTCCCATGCGAGAATGGAATCTTGATTATGCATTCAAATTTAAAATTTAGTGGTGCAGCTAACTTTAATATAATTAAGAAATTAATTTCCCTAACTTTTATTTATTAACAAAATAATGATTGGGCTGTCACGTGGATCCCAATATGCAGTGCGGGTTAGTTCTAAAAAGCCCATGTTAGAATATTTAGAGATAATGACACGCATAGACCCTAAAGAAAAACATATTTCTAAAAAAAGTCTACTTTTCATATGTTATTTTTGTAATTCTATGTCAAATCCATAATCCTTTTTCCATAAATTTATTGCAACTTGTAATTTCAATGTCGCATTTGAAAAGAAATCAAATTTAGGTTAAGTATACAAAAGTCAAGTAAATAGTCAAAAGAACCCTCCATTTGAATTTTAGAAAATTTAAGAATTGATTTTAAGTTCTATGATTTGAAATCTTAAAGATGATTTAAAATTAATTGTTTTGTTTGAAACGAGAAAGATTTGAAAAGAACGTATTTAAAATTTTGTATTTGGATTGTAATCGAAAAAAAAAAAAGTTAAAAATTTACTGATATAGACTTTTAACTATGATATGCTAATTGAAGATTAGAATTTGACACAGTTAATTAAGTAATTTAATTTCATATTCATGAAATTCAGTAAAATCTAAACATTCTAGTTAGGAAAAATTTGTAAGTAAAAAGGGGATTTGAAATCACTTCATATTTTAAAATCATTTTATTTTGTGCATAAACAAATAATGGAATTCATTTAGAATCCGCTATGAATTGAAATTTCTCAAAAATCACGAGGTTTCAAACAAGTCATTAGGGTCGAAAATTCAAATATGTAGGCTAATAACATATTGTTTTTCGTCTTTGGAAGTTTTTGGACAAGTTTCACTAATTTTATTTAGCTATACTTTGGTAACTATGGTAAGAGTTTTATTTATGTATGTATTTATTTTTTTGAAGAAAGAAAATTATTTTCTTCTCCATTAAGTAGTCCTTTTTGAAAAATGACCTTTGCAATCATTCATTAATTTTCAATTTTACCCCTTTAATGAGAGGATTATCATTGGTTTGCTCGGTGAGGTCAATCTTAGTGATTGAAAAGCCATTGCAAATTTATTGAATTTCTTTTTAAATATAGGGTCTAATTAGGTTTTCTTTCTTCTATTTACATAAGTTTTAACATCATTCAAAAGCATAATAATCATTGTATTGTTGACAATCATAAAACGCAGAAAGCTTAGTTTCGAATATATATTAAATTTGAGTTTTTTTTTTTTTTTTTTTAAAAAAAAATTAATGACCTATTTAGAATGATTTTTTAAGTGCTTACAAAGTAGTTTATTTGAAATTTAAAATATTTTTTTATTTAATTTAAAAATATATTTATGGATTTTAGTGTTTAGAAAGTAATTTCTAAGCATGTCCTAAATCATCCTTAGTTGTAATAGCATTCATGCGCAGAGAGTAATTTTCTCAATGACATTAGTTTCAAGAAGATTAGCCAATCAATCAACATCCTCAAATTGGTCAAAGCACTAAGCATTTGTTAAATTTTCAATTGACCTTGTTATGGGTAGATTATAGAACCAAAGACAAAAGCGTCAATTAGGAAGATAAAAGGAAGTAGGCTGATTGGTCTTAGCCGTCAATGACCGCGCCATTCATTTCGGCAACATTGAAGTGGACCATCAGGTCAAGAACATGTTCTCTCACTGATTTACCTTCCTTCATTCGCACATTATAAACGTACTTGAGGATCTCGTGTTGGATTTGATAGGATGGTTGTCCAAACATCTCCTAGAAGGACTCCATGATCTGACGTGCAGCGATCATGGTCTTGTGTTTCTTGTTAAGGACGTTAGACAAACTTGCCAAGATATAGACTCTGGCCTTATCATTGGTATTTGTCCCGCGGTCATGTGCCTCCCTTGTTGCTTAGGATACATTTCGAGCAGGGATTGAAGGACACTCCTCTGTTAAGATAAATCGTAAATCATCAATAAGGAGAATCGTATTCAAGTTACATTTCCAATTGATCATATTAGTTATCTGTGCCTTAACCCATTACACAGAATACAAGCATCTAAACAATTTAGTAAAAACAAGAAATCAAAGAACCCTAATTAAACTATTGATTTAGTTTTTGCAACGATACTTCAAAGGTTTAAAGAAATAGCCACCAAAGGGTGATCAACTACTCCTCCTCTGAATTGAGACAATCTCAGCTAATTACTAATACCAGAATAACTCTTATTTCGAATTAATTCATCCTCTATCATTTTTGAATTCGAGAGATACGCTTCAACATGCTACTGTAAAGAAAGACAACTATTGAAAATTAACCAAAAAAAACCCTATCCATTATTGGAGTTTGTTGTTAGGTTTTATGTCCTAAAAATCATGTTTGTAAACAATAAACATATTCTATTTTACAATGAAGTTGTTACTGAATATGTGAATTGCACTTAAAAAACCCTAAATCCAATAAACTAAGAACCCTTGACTATAAAATGAATACTTGAGCTATATGTGGAGACATAAAAGTGGATTAAGTTCGAGTAAATAGCCAAAATGGTTTATGATATAGGGATAAGGTTGGGTACCTTATCCTGGGAACACTATGGATGCAACTCACTTTGTATTTGATACAATGATGTGATCTGAATCGTTCATGTGGAGAAATGTGAGTGCGAGCATCATATGTACTGAGTTTGCATAAGATTGGATTGCGAAACAATCACTTTTACTTTATAATGTCATTTACTGTTAAGACTGACTATTTCAATACGATGACCTAGGTAACTCGATCTTAATCCTAAGCTAACTATGAACTCCTATTTATTCGGAATTATCCTTTAATCTACATGGATGAGAGTGCTCGGAGTTCACTGACTTAATAAGGCCCCATTTTTAAGGGTAAGACTAGGTAGATAGTTGGGGACATAGTTTTGCAGGATGGAAATCACTCCTATCCAATTCTAGTGATAGTAGATAGGTTGTTCTCTTAAGTGCTGACTCTAGATCCTGAACAAGAAACCCCACCCTCTCATTGGCCCAAGAGAGACTCAGTTTGGTGGTTGGGCCACAAACCAATTGGTCATCAGAGGATCAATGGGACTTAAGGAACAAAATGTAATTATAGGGGTATAACGGTAATTTTGTCCCAATTGTAATTACTAACAACCCATGAATGATCGATTACTAATCATGGTTATATCGAGTAGACAAAAATATATCTACAATGAGGAGAATGCAGCTACTAGCCTATAGTGGAGTGTCCCAGTAGTTAACGAATGTTGGTTAGCTAGGTTAAAGAGTTTAGCCGATTAATCTCGGATTGTTGGAGCACATGATCTGTAGGTCCATTAGGTCCCCTTGCTAGCTCATATCAGACTAAACCTTAGAATAATGTGATGAGAGAATTGTTCGAATTCAGCTTAGGGAGTAAACGTTAATTGCATTTGATATACTTAACGAATTATTGTTTAATTATGAATTAAACAATTTGGAGAGTTGATAAATATTTAAATATGATTAAATATCAAACACATGAATACGGATTCATGGCTGAGATTGGTGAAAATTATTAATTTCATATTTGATATTAAATTAATATTATTAATTAAGTTATTTAATTAATTATTTAAAATTAAATTTGAACAATTTAATTTTTGATATTAAAGTATATTAATTAAAATTTTTAATTAATTATTTAAAATTAATTATTAAAATTACTTTTATTTAAAACTAATTTTAAATTAATTCAATTTTTGAATTTTGAAAATTCAAAAATAAGTTAGTGGATTTATCCCAAATTTTCCACTTCACCACCTTAAATCCCACTAGTTTTGAACAATTTGTTGTCAATTTATGAGGGATTCAATGTGGCATGGTTTCTCTTTTAAGAAGAAAAAAAATTGCTGAAGAAGGATTGGATGGGTTGGCTTGTGAAACTATAACTTTTTCTCAAAGTACACAACTAAAAACTCTCTTAAAACTCTTTCTTTCCTTCAAATTCATCAAAATTTTGATCCCACAATCCGTTCTAAGGCTAGAAGATAGTAGGGAAGACACTAGTGGTGTTCCACGAAATGTTCGTGATTAGAAACAACAAACGGATTGCTTCAATTTCGAGCTACATCAAGGTTTGCTCTTAAAACTCTAGTTTTTCAGTTTTGATCAAGCATGCTTAATCCTTAAATTAATAAAATTAGAGTGCTTTAGGTTCTAATTTCTTCCGCTTGCATGTTTCTATATCCAACAATTGGTATCAGAGCATGTTTTTAAGCACTCAATTTGCATTAATTTAAGGTTGGTGGGTGAAACTTTATGAGATGAATGTTATGATTGCTAAAGTTGGATATATTACGCTTTTGGCATCAAATGAAGCTTCAATTTTGTTGTAATTGTTGTAATTGCCCGCTTGTTTATGGGCTTTAATGTGTGAGAAAGAGTTTGTAATTATACTAATGTCATTAGAGTTGAAATTAGGCTGTAATTTGCTGCAAAACAAAGCTAGAACAGAAATAGAGAGCTGGGACCTAAGGCAGAGCGTTGCAATGCTCTACAACAACGTTAAAACATTATTCATCTTTTTTTTTTTCCAGAAACACGCACGTGCGAGGAAGAACAATCCAGTTGGATCGGTTCGGCCTGGTTCGCGCTCTTCCAGTCGGTTTTGCCTAAATTGATGTCTTGGAGGTCTAGTTCAAGCATTTTTCAACTGGTTCGGGAGCCAGTCAAGCCGATTTTTCAAATTTGTATTGTAACAATTTAGATGTTTGATAGTCTAGGATGCTGAAACCGATCCACTTTAGTGTGTTTAATGAAATATGCATTGTGAATGTATGTTTTAATTAAATTAAATTTATTTGTGCATAAAGTATGACATATAGATTTAAAATCCCACCATAGGATAAGCATGTAACATGCATTGAAAGTATGTTATAAAGTTTTATAATGTATAGTATGCATGTATAGGATTTCATGAGAATTAATATAAGTAGTTATATTAATTTATGAAATGTTTGATGTATATTATATAATTTGTCTAATTTATAAGTGTTATAAAAAGAATTAGACTTTTAAAATTTATAACAAAGATAATTGCATGCTCACATGGGGTTAACAACCACAACCTGTTTTAATAGTTAAAATAGGTCGATAACTTGTAAAACAAAGATTACAAGATAACTCACCCAAAATGATCCTGTCCAAGACTAAAGATACTTAAGTTGACGGTTTACGAAACACCTGCTACCTGAAGATCGAGCTGGTTCTTGTGTTATGTTAAACACGATTTTATGAGCATGTGTAAGCGATGTGAGGTTTTAAAAAGTTTATCACTTAGACATCGTAGGTTAAATCCAATATAAGATTTATACTTGGATATATACCTAGACTTAGGTTGTTTTTATTTAGCTAGAATATACTTAAGTAAAATTATACCCAAACCGTCTAGAACACTTCAGTCGGAGAAAATTTGTTTTTAACTCTCATGTCCCTAAGAGTTCACACCGTGAAATTCATACTCGGCTTCGTGCCACCCTGAGTGCGGCCTCCACTTGGAAAGTGTTTGTATGAGTCAATAACAAGGTGAATAGAGGAAGTTGTTCATAGTAAGTGGGAGAAGGAAGTGTGTCAACACATTCTACGATCTTCTCCATTAGGTTTCACCGTGAGATTTCCATGCTCCGCCTGCATGTCGTCCTAGAGCGACCACCCATTCGGAGGGCCATGACATGGGGGTCGAAACACCGCAAGATTTAGAAATGAATAGGGCCTCTTAGGTCCATTTTCAACATTGTCTTCCATTTGGTTGCTTGTTGGGACCAATCTCTAGGATCTGAAAATGGAGGGTTACACTTACAAAAGTTACTAAGTGTTAGTAAGTTCTTGACCAAACAAGCGATAACTAAATATTATAGGAATAAGAGTTATTCTGGTATTAGTATTTAGTCAGGAATGTCTTGGTTCAGTGAAAGAGTAATTGGCTGCCCCTTAGTAGCGATTATTCTGACTCACAGAAGTACCGTTGAAAAATTAATAAATTATATAGGTACTGTTGGATCGACACCATCACGCAGCAGAAGAAATCGGGATCAATAAGCACTCTAATTTATTAATTTTGGTTGAAAAGAAATGGGTTTCATAAACATACCTTGGCCGAACCAATGAAATCTCCATTTCCAGCTGCAAAATCCTCTGAATCCTTGTGTAGACCACCATAAGATATTCTTTACTATCCTCTTGGTGTCTATATTGAGTTGTGGGACTCAAAATAAGCAGGAATCAAAAGGTATATGGAGAAATCTCACTGAAGCAACCCATTAAAGAACACCTTCTTCATCCGAATTTTTCAGCAAAAATTCAGTCGGTTTTTCATTCCTTTCTTCACTCCAATCTCTTCAATATATTGTAGACTATCATGCAAAGAGATGTGTTGCATAGGATGCAGCTCATGCTTGGAGTAAACAAAAGGAGAGGTAGTGGGTTCCTTGTGAGCAACTTGAAGATGAACTTGAAAAACCCATTTTTCAAGTTTGTGTGATTTTTCAATTTTCAAAATCTATTTTGATTTTAAAATTATATTTTATTTCTAAAATCAAAATTTATTAATTTTACAAATTAATTTCCTAATAAAATTAATAAATAATTATTTAAACAATTTAAATAATTCTAATTAATTTAATATCTAATATTAAATCAATTTTTACACAAATTCATCTTCATATATTTAAATCATATTTAATTATATTTTCTCCAGTTCCATTTGATTCTAATTTGAATGTTTCAAATTAACTTATTACGCTACTATAGAGCTAATCCATTTTTGAGCTAGTAGGGTGACCTCATGGACCTACAGATCATGGGCTCCAACGATCCGAGATTAATCGGCTAAACTCATTAGATCGATCTAACACCCATTCGTTAACTAATGGGTCACTTCACTAAAGCTCATAGTTGAACTCCCCTTACTGTAGATATATTATGTCCACTCGATATAACCATGATTAGTAAGTTAACCCTTCATAGGTTATTCACAATAATGGCTGGATCAAATCTCTGTTTTACCCTCGAAATTACCTCTTGTTCCTTAAGTCCCCACTGATCCCCTAATAAACAATTGTTTTGTGATCCAATCATAAAATCGAGTCCCTTTCATGCCAAATGAGAGGGCGGGATCCCTTGTTTAATCCCCAGAATCAAGACTTAAGGGAACAACATCTCTACTATCCCTAAAGCAGGTAGGAGTGAATTCCTTCTTGCACCTTATGTCCCTAGCTATCTATCCAGTCTTATCCCTGAAATGGCAATCATATTGAGTCGGCGCTGTTGAGTCAACCCTCACCTATGCAAATCTAAGGGCAATCCCAGATAAACAGGAGTTCATAGTTAGCTTAGGATTAATATCAAGTTACGTAGGTTATCACTTTGAAATAGTCAGTCTTAAACAGTAAACAATGTTATAAAGTAAGAGTGACTCATTTAGTGTTTCGATCTTGTACAAACTCTTTTGCACAAGGATACCCCCACTTCTTATGTCCAACATGAACGAATTAGGATCACTTCGTTTGTAGCACTTTACAACTCCTTGTAACAACTACAGAGCAGGTCGTATCCAATAGTGTTACCAGAATAAGATAACCAACCTTATTCATGTACTATAGATTTTGACTATTTACTCGAACCTGATCCACCTTTATGTCTCCACATAAAGTTCAAGTATTCATCCAATAGTCAAGGGACTTGTAGGTTTATTAGATTTCTATTCAAGCAGTAGATTTATTCAATTATCGGAATAAGCTCCATTGTTTACATACCACGAGTTTTAGGACACAAAACCCAAGAGGTACATTATTACTTTTGCTAAAACTTGATTGGATTTACTAGCAATTCACTAATAGAATCTATTTATTTTTTCAACATGTCTAGCTCATTAGTTCAACTACTCACTTCTGAAAAATTAAATAGAGACAACTAAGCAACATGGAAATCAAATCTAAACACGATACTAGTAATCAATGATCTTATGTTTGTCTTAACAAAAGAATGTCCTCCAAATCTCGGCTTGTCAATAAACCAAAATGTTCGGGAATCCCATGACAGAAGGGTTAGGACAAATGACAAGCCCCAAGCAATATCTGATGTTCTAGCTAAGAAATACAAGAGCATGGTCGTCACCTAAGCCGATCATGGATTCATTACAAGCAATATTTGAACAACTGTCCTCTCTGTTAGGCATAGTGCTCTCAAATATTTTTACAACTCCTGCATGAAAGAAGGAACCTCTATTAGAGAATATGTTCTGGATATGATGGTCCATTTCAATATAGCGGAGGTAAACGATGTCGTCATAGATGAGAAAAGTCAGGTTAGTTTCATCATGGAATCTCTTTCGAAGAGTTTCCTACAGTTTCGCATAAATGTGATGATGAACATGAATGAGTACAATCTAACTACTCTCTTAAATTAGCTCCAGACATACATGTCTCTTACGAAGACTAAGGGACAAGAAGGGAAAACAAATGTTGCTACTTGAAAGAAGTTTCAAAAAGGATCATCCTCAGGAACTAAGTTTGAACCTTCCACTTCAAAGAATAAAAGTATTTCAATGACAAAGAAGGGAAAAAAGAAAGGTAAGTCTCTTGCAACCCACAAAAGCAAGGGAAAAGCTACATATAAAGAAAAGTATTTCCACTGCAACGAAGAGGAGCATTGGAAACGCAATTGCCCAATATACCTTGCCGAGAAGAAAGCTGAGAAAGCAAAACAAGGTGAATATGATTTAATCATTGTTGAAACATGTTTAGTGGAGAATAATAACTTTACCTGGATACGAGATTCAGGGGTCACTAACCATGTTTGTATTTCTTTACAGGAAACTAGTTCTTAATGGTAGCTTGGAAAAGGCGAGACAACTCTTAAAGTTGGAATTGGAGAGGTCGTCTCAGCTAAACCAGTGGGAACTTGAAGTTATTTTTGAGAGATAAATTCATTTGACTTGAAAATGTACTTTTAGTTCCTAATAAGAGAAGGAATCTAATATCTATCTCTTGTTTGCTAGAACAACTGTACAATGTATCTTTTGAAGTTAATGAAGTGTTTGTTAGCATAAGAGGTGTTCATATATGTTCTGTAAAATTTGAAAACAACTTATATGTGTTAAGACCAATCGAGGCAAAAACTATTTTAAATATAGAGATGTTCAAAACAGTTGAAACTCAAAATAAAAGGCAAAAAGTTTCTCCTAGTACCTATCTTTGGCACTTGAGACTTGGCCACATTAATCTCAATAGGATTGTGAAGGGATCGAATCCCCTTGCAGAAACGTTCTCATGTGAGACCTTGCATCCCACGATTCGATTTTTATAATAAACAAAATCATTCTACTAGTTGGAATAGATAAACTCGTAAACTACCATGCTATTGGGGAAAGGGTTAGAACGATTCTTACCTTTGTAGGTTCCTCAAATGTCACGAACAATCCTCTCCAAGGTTCCAACGAATGGTTCTCCAAATGGTCTTGATTACGAATAACTCCTTGAGTGATCTCGAATACTACCACGAGAGTTACCTTATTATTCTTTGGAATTTCAATAGAGGGACATGTGGTATCCAACTATTGGGAGAAAGAGAGGAGAATAAAGTTTTGGAGAGTAGAGAGACTCGGAGAAAATTCTGCACAATAACACTAGGGACTTGTATGTTGTCAAAGTTTCTCTGTAATGAGAAATGTGTATTCAGTGCATTCCCAAATGGCCATGGGGAGGTCTTTATATAGATAATGACCGAACATCTTTCCCAATATATTTTCCTTTTCTATAATTAATTAAATGATATTTATTTAATTAATTAGTCCATTTAATTAAATAACACTTATTTAATTTTGATTTTCACAATAATTAAATAATTACTTATACATGAAACCCTATTTAATGTATACATTTAATTATCATATACATCCAATGTATATGTGCAAAACCTCTCTATTAATTAATTCTTTGTGAATCTAATTCACTTGAATTAATTAATTTGAATTTTATTCAAATATTACTTTCCAATTTGATTTAAATCATATCAATAATTAATTATATATTAATTACATCAATATATAATTTCCTCAAATTAATTTTAACAATTCAAATTATCCCTCTTAAGTATCCTCTAGTGAGCTGACGAGGGGACCTGGTAGACCTGCAGATCAGAAGCTCCAACGATGTGAGATTAATTGGTTAAACTCATTAACCAAGTTAATCAATATTCGTTAACTATGGGTACACTCCACTAAAAACCCACAGCTGCACTCTTCTCACTACAAATATATTAATGTGTCCACGGATATAGACCAATGCCAGCAAGTTAGTCCTTCTTGGGTGTTCGTAACTCCAACAGGGTCAAATTACCCTTGGGTTACCTCTGGCTCTTTAAGTACTCGTGCTCCTCTAATGAACGACATGTTTACGGTTCAACCAATAAACAGAAACCCTCTTAGGCCAATGAGATGGTAGGGCCCTTTATTCGAGTCCCGAAGACATCGCATAAGGGTGTTAGAATATAAAGAACACATGCAATAATGGAAGGGAATATCGATAATGTTCCAATTACATAAAAAACAAGAATAAGCATGCAAGAGTTATAAATCATAACCTTCTTAGAATCCACCGCAATTTTTCTCTCCCAAGCTCGATCGACACCACTAACGATAAATCTTCACATTTGATATAACTGTCATCAATAAGTTGATCCTTCACAGATTGTTCGTAACCTCAACTAGGTCAAATACCGAAATACCCTTAAGTTACATCTTTTCTCCTTAAATACCATGTCCCTCTAATGAAAAATTTATTTAGGATCATAATCATTAAATCCATTCCCTCTCAGGCCAACAAGAGGATGAGGCCCCTTGTTCAAGACCTGGGATCAACCCTTAAGGGAACAACCTTTCTACTATCCCTACAAAGAGTAGGAGTGAATTTCATCTTGAAAATTCTATGTCCCCAGCCATCTACCTGGTCTTATCCTTGAAATGGAAGGCATATTGAGCAGTGATGTTGAGCTTACCTTCACCTATATAGATCAAGGGACAATTGCGAATAAACGGAAGTTCATAGACAGCTCAAGATTCAGATCAAGTTATCTAGATCATCAAGAAGTGAAATTAATCAGTGTCAACAGTAAACGGTGTTAATATGTAACAGTGATTATTTCGCGGTCTTTCATACATAATCTCATCGTGTAGAACACCCCCACTCACATGTCTTTACATGAACGAACTGATCACATTGTTTATGACACTTTACAACATTTGTAACAATCATAAAACGGGTTGTATTCAATAGTATCTCTAGAAATAGGTACCCAACCTAATCCAGTTACTATAGATTCTTTAGGCTATTTTACTCGAACTTGATCTAGTTTATGTCTCCACATAAATTCCAAATATTCATGACAATAGCCGAGGGTTTGTAGTTTATTGGATTTAGAGTTAGTAAACAATCAACTGTTGGGGTTTGTGCCCTAAAGTCTCGTGTCCAGTAGTTTGTAAACAACTTTGTACGAATACTTGTGATGTATAATATAAATGATATTTACTTCACTACTTGACTTTGCATATTTAGATATTTTTCATTTTACCACAATCCAATAAACATAATATCCCTGGTTGTCTTTATGTAACTTAAGTATGTATGTAGTGATATACAACTGGATCATGTCTTAAGTGACAACAAAAATAGTCTGTAGTATATGGATATAGGAGGGAAACCTTATCTTGGTAACACTACGGATGCGATCCTCTTTGTGGAATTGTTACAAATGTTGTGACTTGTCACAGATGGTCTGATCCTGATCATTCGTGTAGTTGACATGCGAGCGAGGGCGTCCTATATAAAGAGTTTGTATAAGACTTAACCTCGAAGTGTTAATGTCTTGTCATATAACACCGTTCATGACTGAGACTTCACTTCATTAGGATGACCATAGGTAACATGACCTCAATCCTGAGTGAGTTGGGAACTCCTGCCATTGAGGGTCGTTCTTTGATTTGCATAGGTGCGAGTGGCCAGAACGCCGACTCAAACCTACCATCTTGGGGATTCGTCTGATTTGGGAGCTGGGAACTCAGCTTCACAAGATGCAAGAATACTGAGGCTCTGAGTGGTGTTGTCTTCTCCATTTCCTTCTGTCCGAGTGGTGATTGTTCGAGGTAGATGTTTGGGTTTTTAGACTCGCTGTGAAGAAGAAATCCTCATCTA